>NW_021820892.1:0-143363 GCF_901001135.1 Rhinatrema bivittatum | reverse complement strand
CAGCCACGGGTTTTTGCAAGTCACGTCATCTGCACCAGATGTTGGATGTTTGCCTGGATTTCCCTGAAATCTGCGGGGGAATTAAATGCATTTTCCACCATATCACGAATGTATCCACATTTTCTGTTGAACTTCAGCTTGGTTCAGATTTGGTGTCCAGCAGTTCACATGCCACTAATGAAGAAAAGCAATACCAAAATAATAATTCTAGTCAACTACTGTTGTAATACTGCTGTGCAGTATTCAAGCAAAGAGAACATCTGGTTTAGTGTGATCAAAACTGGAAAAATTTGGGGTGATTGGCATTCATAATTCTGCTGTCCTGCAGAACAGTGTGTGGGAGTGACCCCCCTTTCCCATGATTCTCTGAGACACATATTGGTTCCATCATCCCAAATCTGAATATTATCCTATACAGTAGAGCTGCTATACCAGGGGTAGGAAACGAAGCTTCTGGAGTACCACAAATAGGATATGCAACCAGGAATATGCATGAGGAAACATTTGCCTGCACTGCCTTCATTGTATGCAAGTGTATCTCTGCATAGTTCATTATGGATGTCCTGAAAACCAGACCTATTTGTGGCACTCTTAGACCAGAGTGCTATAAAGTAAAATCATGGGTATTGGCCCAGTATGAAGAATTATGACTAATAGCCAGGCATTGAACTAAGTAGCATTGGTCTGTGTGAGGATCAACAAGAAAGGCAACAAGGCCTGAAACAATGTACCAGAGAAGGTTGGTACTGTGACATGCTTAGGATAGATATGGAGGACAGTGGTAGGAAAGGAGTGAGGGTTTGGGTAAAATATATACAGGTAGGAAACTGGTGTGGTGAATACCTATAGTACCTGAATGTAATCCACTTTGAAGCACTGAAAAAGTGCAAAAAGCGGAATATAATCTAAATAATAAAAATAAATAATAAAACATATAGGAATTTGTATGCTTATCAGCCCAAAGTGTTGCGGTGGCCGCGGCAGAACGCCAGACCGGCCACCCTTACCCCTTGGCCGGGCCCCCTTCATTTTCCTCCAAGCAGCAGTCCACGTTCCTCCTCGGCATGGCGGGAGGCCAGCCCTGCGCTGCCAGCCGCCAGCCGCAGCTGCCTCTAGGTGCGTGCGTGGCACTCCCCCTGTTTTTAAGGGGCTGTGGCGGAAGAAATCTCCCTGCAGTCCCGGATGTGTGGCCCGCCCCAGGATCTACTTAAGGCAGCTCCTGCTGCCTCGCCTTCACCTCAGTAACAGGTCTCGCTCTTCCTTGAGCTGCCTTCTTTCTTCGTTCCTGCTCCATGTGGTCCTGTTCCTGCTCCCGCTCCGTGTGGTCCTGTTCCTGCCCCGTGTGTCTCCGTTCCTGTTAATGCTCCTCGTCCCCTCGGCTTGCTCTTATGGTTCTTGACATGGTTCGCCCCCTGGATTCTTCTTTCGTCTGCTGCCTGCCCTGACCACTTGCCTGCTCACCGTTCTTCTGCTAGCCGCCTGCCCTGACCTCTGGCCTGTCCCTGCATCCTCCTATCTCACCGACAGCCCTGACCTCTGGATCATTTGACCTTGCCTAAGCCTTCCGTCTTCAGGATCGTCTTCCCTGGAGATCTGCTCCTAAGTCCTGCCGGACCCGGCACCCAAGGGCTCAACCTGCGGGGAATGTGAGCTGGTATAGGTGAAGGTTCTGTTAGGTCTCCGCCACCTACATCAGCCTCCCGATGACGAGGGCCTAAAGGAGCCTCCAATAGGTAGCGCCAATCTCGTCTTGGCCAAGGTCCACTCACCGCATAACTCAAAGTGGTAGAAAATGAGAGAGAAAGAATCTCAGCTGGGCAGGCTGAATAGGCCAATTCCTCTTTATCAGCCATTACTTGCTTTGTTAAATATTGTGCAAAATGCTAAAGTAGCTTAAACCATGGTCATTGTTTTATGGCCTAGCAACTCATGGATGCAGCTGATAATATTTGTCCTCCTATAGCTAAAGGTAGCTTGTTTCGGGGAAAATTGGTTTACAGTACACTTTTTGATTTTCTAAGGTGCTCCTAATTGTTCCAATGGTTTGCGGTCTTTTTATCAATCAAGGATGTATGGCAAAAAAAGTAATATTAAAATGCTCCTAAAATGTATTGGCCAAGACATGTGTAAAGATAACTTAAGGGTCATTACAGGACACTTGCATACTGACGTTACCCATATTGGATTAGTCCTAAAAATCCCCATTAACAATTCATTTTTAAGTGTTTATTCGGTGAAAAGAGTCAATAATTTGCAGAGTGGCAAAAGCTGAGAATAGAAAGGTTTCTCTTGCAAGAGGCGTCACCATAACGCTGAAGTGGGCCCCTCTGTACCCGGCAGCACACTTGCCTCCTGCATGTGTGAAGTCTGATTACTGCCTGCCTGAGCAAGGGAACACTTTAGAGAAAAATAATCGGTAGAGAGAGCACTGGTCAACTTAATCGTCCGACTGGCCCGAGCCTTCTCCCCGTGCTTTTCTTTCTAGATAATGCAGCCGGACGTCACCCGAGGCTGGGCAGGCCACGCTTGCTATTAAATGCAACGTTTTAAGGACCCGGAACACTGGGGGCCTTCCTGTGCTTCTCATTAACGATCGGTTAGGATATTGAGCTCCATGGTGCATGCTGGAGGCGAGTTGTCATTTCTCATGCTCTTTGAAGCACTCTGCACACCCAGGCACGTCTTAAAAAGATTTGCGGCTGCGAGCCCATCTGCAGACCATACCTCTGCATGGAAGTATTAAGGAAAGGTCCCACCCCCAGCCTCTTTACAAGCAGGTTTAATGGAAATACGTTACTAGTTTGCACTCAAATGGCACAAGAAGTAATCCCATAACAGCTGCTTGAAAACAGCTTTTATGATGAACCGTGGCTTAAAGACGTTTACGGCGTTTTAGTTTGTCTGCTTTTGATAATAATGTCTGTCTGGGACAGGTGTTAAGTCTGCAGCACGGAAGACATACTTTTTTTTAGGGAAGAGGGCATCCTGAAATCTTTTTTTCCTCCCTGTTAAGTGAGCTGTGCTGATGCAATTGGGAAGGCTACACTGAAAGAAGCTTTAGATGTTTTTCCGTCTAGTTCACTCTTTGACTTTTCATGTCACAGGGTCCAAAGGCAAAATTTCTATTAAATCATAGGGCTCAGGGGGGCACCAGTCTTTGTGCACAAAGCCAGGTTCTACTGGACCCACGCAGAATTTTCTGGCTCGTGGCTTGCCTCGTGTTCGCCAAGGGCGCTACTGTAACGCAGGTTTGACTAAATAATCTCCAGCACCACTGTTTCTTGCTTCTGGCGGCAGGCAGTGACTCCCATTGGGTATGAGTGCTGAAAACTCTCGGGAGTCGGAAGAAAAAAAAAGGCCATCACCCAGTACCTTATTTGCTGACCTTTTCTTCTAGGAGTCAGAAGGAGAAGAGTCACACCGTGAATTATTGAGTGTTCTTGAAATGTGCCCGATAGGCCAATACCCTTCGCTGGATCCACAGCTAGGGGACGGGGCTGGGAAATCTCGCTGACATTCAGTGGTGCGGGCGTAGGTGGACACCTGTGGGGACTGAGAGAGAGCTGTGTGCTGCTAAATCGATTCCCTGTCTCTGCGAGAAACTACAAAGCCGCCAATGAGCGTGATGCCGGCGGGCAGCTTTCATTGTGGCTGCGGACACCTGCCTAGCAAGAAATGAACACAGACAGTCAGTACAGATCTGGTAGTGCTTTGAACATAGATTCCTGCAGGGTCAGCTTCTTGTACACACACTGCTTTGCTAACATTAATAAATAAAATATGTGTTTCTGTTATCTTTATTTTCAGCCATGCAGCAGTCACTCATAAGGATACACATAAAGGGGGCAATTTTCAAACCTTGTGGGCAGCCTGCAAGTCCATAATTTATAACGTGCTGACTTGCATGCTAGTTTTCAAAGGAAAAACTCCCTGCAGAGTTTCCCTTTTAAAATCGGGGCCAGTGGGCAGCACGGCTACCTTTACTTTCCTCAGCCTATCCCCGACTCTGCCCCTTTTGCTTGTACTGTTGTCCACCAAAGGGAGGAAGATTTTCAGCCTGGAGAATTTTACCCGGTGACTGCTTAATTACCCTGCCCATTCATTTGAAAATTGCCCTGCCCATTAATTTGAAAATTGCCCTGCCCATTACTCTCTCATGTCCTGCTAAGCTGACTTCTGGAGCAGAGAATGAGGAACTGTGGGACCCTGTTTTCTTTATCAGATGGAGGGGAAGGCCCATCTTCCTCCTTCTCTTGCTGGGGCCTAAGAGTGTGGGGGAGGGGAGGTGTTAAAAAGTTCCAGAGCTGGGGCATAGGGCCATGTTTCAAAGCTTTGTACATAAGCGAGTGCCCGTGTGAGTGCTTTGCAAAGGAGAGCGAGTATTACAGGAGCTAAGGCTGAAATCTCAAGCAAGGTCAGTGGTGCTCACGCCTTTCGCATCTCTAGCAACTTAGAGGATAACTTTCAAACAGCTCTCTAGGGCTCCTTATACGCACGTATAGGGTGCACAGCGATCTCTTATAATATTTTATAATCTGCGTGTATCAATCTGAAGAGATTACAAAATACGCGTATGTTTCAGTATATATTGCAATCTAGTTTATAGACAGACGTGTGATAAAATAGAACTCCTGATTTATATGTGGAACTAAGCATATGTTAAAATATGTGTGCATGCTTCAAATCACGTTTGCAATACCTCCACCACTCCATTACCAGTGCACCGAGTCCCTCCTGGTTCTTCACCCTGAACTCCCAGCTAAAAATAGCAGACAGCAGAGGAGCCTGCTATCAGTTGTATTTGTGCTAGTTAATTAGCAGGGGAAGAATTGTGTGAATAAGCTGCCTCATGTATTTACATAAATCTCTTATAAAATAGCAAGGTATGCATGCACTTCTTGGTCCCGCCCCTTTTTTTGCGCAGGTAAATGTGAGCACGAAACTGAAAATACTCACGCTCTTATGATGTTCATACAACGTTATAAATGCCAATGCATGCGACTTAGCGCATTTTCTGCACAAAATCCCTTTGAAAATGCACTCGGAAGTGTGGAAGGCACCCCGACCACTTACAACATGCATGTGTTATAACGGAGGAAATGAACTGAACCCGCCGATAGAAGCTGAGCTAACAGTGTTCCAGAAACAAAATAGAAATCTTTACCCAGACTGGAAAGCCAAGAGTGGCAGATTCAATACCCTCTGCAGACTCCAGGCACAGAGCTGTGGTGCAGGGGGCTTTATTCTGGGACACGCCACGCTCTGGATATAAAGAGCCATGTGTGAAACGGTTTGAGTCCAAGTCAAAAGACAGCAGGTATGCAGACTGCTTTGAAAAGCTGCTAATTTACCTGAGATCTATGGGGCAGGGGCAGGTGTTGTGGTTCTGGCTGCGAGTGCCGCGAAAAGACCCTTACCTCCGTGCTCCTGGACCTACTCCCGCTTCTGGAGGCCTGGTATGCGCCCTGTTCGGCGGCGTCCCCGCGGGGGCCACACCGCCGGGAAGCTTCCCATGGATGCCCTGCTTCTAGGTGCATGCACGTGCCACTTGGACGCTTTTCTAGGCCGTTTCCCGCCAGCGGTGACTCCGCCCAGTTCCTGACGTCAGACGCCGCGGCCTTGATAAGCCAGCCGCGGACACTCAGTCTTTGCCTTGCAACGGGTTTACCTTCTGGTTCCCTGTTGTGTCGTGCCCCGGAGTGAACTGCCTTGCTACTCGCTCTGTTCCTGCCTGCTTAAGTACCTGCCTGGTTCCTGCTTGCCTGCTACAGTTCCTGCCTGGTTCCAGAACCCGAGCCCAGTTACAGTATTGCTACTGTCCTAGTCTGGTTCCAGTTCCCAGTCCTGATCTTCAACTCGCCTAAGTCCCAGCAGTCGGGCCCCTACGGGCTCCTCCCGGGGGGGCTTCGGCTTCCAAGGGTGAAGACACTTAAGTCCCAGCGGCCGGGCTCCTCCGGGCTCATCCCAGGGGAGTACCAGCTTCCAGGGTGAAGAGCATCTACGTCCCGCCTGAACATCTGCCTCCCGGCCTGCCACATACTAGAGACATTGACCACCTTTCCCAGTCTCCTGCAGGTCGGCCCAAGGGTCCACTAAACTGAGACTCCATAACAGGCAGGGGCAGGGAAGGAGATTCATTTTTGGCCATGGAGATCTGTAGTCACTTCTCAGAGATCTGATGATTCACAGATGTTGGGGGAAAGCCAGTGGAGGAATTCAGTGGATCTAGTGTGGATCTTTCTAGCAACTGCCCCATTTCTCTGGAAATTGTTCTTGAACAGGTTTGACAAACCCATGGAAATTCTTCCAAATAATTTGCACATCCGTAGGGGCGATTCTGATTTAGGGTTACGGAGCTATGCCCGCTTGATGTCCCTTGAATTACATTGCATTGTAATTAATTCTCAAGGGGACTGAAGAGGACCAGGGTAGGAAAGGGGGGCTCAGCCACTGAAATATCTTGTTTTGGCAGCCTGAAAAGAATTATATCCTCACAAAGACTTCACTCCCTTTCCAACTCATTGAACCTACGAAGGTTGAACTGGTTTGAAAATCCAGGAAACAAGTTCTTTCTCGTTCCTCACGAAAATTATATTTCTACTTAAGCCAAGGACTGAAAGATAAAAGGCCAGAACATTAACCTACTGTACCAGCCACTTTGTCCTTTTTCAAAAATATCTTGTCTTCTGAAACATCAAGGTGAAATGTATAAAGCAGGATCTGATTGAGTCCTTTATGCAACCTTGATAAAATGGAAGAAATCAAAGTGATAAGAGAAGCTGGAGAAAGTTTCATGACTAAGTACAGTAGATAGAGAAGGGAAATGTTTGAAGCCTGTAACCCTTTCATGCCTGCACTTCACCCATACTGGAAAGTAAACAGTGTTAGTTTTATGGAAATATTTATCTACCATGGATAGCAAATTGTTTTCTGTCTAAGGTCATTATTTCTACTCACTCCTGACCATGGCAGCAAATGGACCAAGATTAAGTATATATGTTAGCAGCAAATCACAACCTACTGAACAAGCAGAGGCTTCTGCTGGCTTATTTACCATGCAAGAGGTTATATACATTGCATTTATTCTATGTCTTTAACACATCTTAGTCCAGTCAAAACAAAAAAAGGTGCATTAAATTACCTTTAGACAAGTTAGTTTTAGTTTCTAGAGAGAGTAAGAGAGGTTTAAAGGAGAATATTGCTTGAAAGAGAGCAGCACATAACATTTTTTTATCAGAATTAGTTCCTTAGGGGTGCCGATCTCAATCTGTATCTACTTGTGTCTCCAGTATGAGAAGTTTGGGAAGCCAGAAATGAGCAGATCTGCAAGTACCCTGATATAGAGACTGTTCCCTCAGGAAAAAATTGGGTGATAAAAAGTTATTTTACCACCTAGGGGCAATGTTAGCAATATGTACCCTTTGCGAATCTCGCCACCTCTCACCAATCCTCCCTACGCCCCTGCCGAGTCCTGCAGCCACTCCTCATTTCTCCCTTATCCTGAGGATCCTGCCACTGTTAATTGATCCTCCTTCAGGGCTCCCAGTCCATGAAAATCTGTTTTTTGCTGACAGTTCTCCAGAATTTTACTGACAACTGAACTTTTTTACTGACTTGTTTAAGCATCACCATTTTGCGCACAGCTGAACTTACTAGATTTATATTCACCTCTTTTTGCTCAGAGGCATAATCCCAGACTTCCAGAAGCTACAACCTCGCAGAGCCCAAACCGACCGGCACCAGAGACACAGGCCCCAGAGAATGTAGTAACATAATCTGGAATAAATGCAATTTGGATGATTGCTGTTCTACCTTAAAAACTCTTAATATAGCAATAAATATGGAAAATAAATACAATTTTCAAAGTTTTACACTGGTTAAAGCGGGTTGACCTCTGGAAAAGCATGTTTCAGAAACTGCCCCTGCCTACATATACAGATCCCCATGCATGTGGCTAAAAGTATGACATTGCATGTAATGTTTTCCACACTGAAATGGAAGAGTAAGGTGCACACAGGGATTTCATTTTGAAATCCCCATAAGTATTTTACCTGCTTCACCTGCATTCCCCGGAATCTCAGCAGCGAATTTCCCTTTGAAAGTTTGTTTGCAAGCAATCTGAGTTGCTCCAAAATTACCCCCTAAATTACTGATTCTTATTGTGATCATCAGCAAGTTAATTAGAGGCACTTTAGTGCATGATTGTATCTAGCTGTAACAAGGATAAGCAAAATGCAATGTCAAAGCATCACCTGGCATGAAGTCTGTACAACTCCTCTGATTATTCGGGTCTGCATTCTAACATCTGGCTACACGAAACAGTCTCCATGTCACCTAGCAAATGAATCCAAGCACCCAAACCAAGCGTTCCATGGTCTAGATTGCTTGCTGGGTACCTGAGCCACTCATTCCATACATTCTGCTTATCCATAGCTATTGCGTGACTGGTGCAAGCAAACAGTAACATAATAGGTGTTCATTTGCTCTTAAAAGTGAAAATGAATGTAACAATTACTTTCTACTATAAGATGATAATTTTTCAGTTCAACAGGTGAAATTGCATTTCACATTTTTCTTTAAAAATCATTGAGGCTGATATTCAGTGTCATTTGTTCAGGCTACCCAGAGATAATGGATAAAGGAAAATTAGTTCTTACCTATTAATTTTCGTTCCTGTAGTACCACGGATCAGTCCAGACTGTGGGTTGAGCCTCCTTTCCAGCAGGTGGAGACAGACTAAAACTGAAAGGATATCCTATATGAGGACACAGCCTATCCTGTAACCCTTCAGTATAACCATTGTCAAAGCACGTACAGAAGGATGTCCGCCGGCTAGGGGAGAGCTAGAGCATCCATGCCCTCCGAGCCGTGCTCCCTCCAGCGGCTGAAGAACTGATTTGCCTTGGCATTGCGGAGGGTCACCAGGAGGTCCAGGTGGGGGGGACCCTACCTGTTGACGATCAGATCCATGGCCGTGGCCGAGAGTTCCCACTCCCCCGGATCGAGCGACTGACGACTGAGAAAATCGGCCTGAACAATCTCCTTGCCCGCGATGTGAGAGGCCGCCAGGCACTGCAGATGTCACTCGGTCCAGGCGAAGAGACGGCTGGTTTCTAGGGCCACCAGCGGACTGCGGGTGCCCCTTGACAATTGATGTAAGCCACGGTGGTGGAGTTGTCAGACAGAACCCTCACCGCTTTGCCATGGATGAGGGGGAGAAACTCCTGAAGGGCCAAGAGCACCGCTCGAGTCTCCAATCGATTGATGTGCCAGCAAGACTGAGCTGTCGACCAGATCCCCTGGGTGGACTGGGAAAGACAGACCGCATCCCAGCCCAAGAGACTGGCATCCGTGGTAACAATCATCCACTGTGGGGCTTGGAGAGGCATTCCCTGAAGGAGATGAGGAAGGGAAAGCCACCACTGCAAGTCGGCGACTGTAGAGTCCAAGAACGGGAGGACTATTGAAAACTGTTCCGACACCGGCTGCCAACGGGATAGCAAAGCTTTCTGTAATGGTCGCATATGAGCAAAAACCCAGGGGACTAGGTCGATGGTGGACGCCATGGATCCCAGGACCTGTAGGTAGTCCCAGACCATCGAAGAGGTAGAGAGATCAGATTCTGAATCTGGTCGATCAACTTGAGAGCCCTCACACGCGGCAAGAAGTGTCGAAGTGGGCTCCCAGGAACTCTAACTCCATGGAGGGCTGAAAGTTGCTCTTGGAGAAATTCACTATCCACCCGAGAGATGCAAGGAGAGCCAACACGCGATCCACCGCCTGCAGACAAAGAGCCTCTGACTTGGCCCACACGAGCCAGTCGTCCAGGTAGGGGTGAACAAGAATTCATTCCCTGCAGAGAGCCACCGCCACCACCACCATGACCTTGGTGAAGGTGCAAGGCGCGGTCACAAGGCAAAAGGGGAGTGCCTGAAACTGGAAATCCCGATTGAGGACATGGAAGCGAAGATACTTCTGGTATTCGCGGTGAGTCGGAATATGGATTTACGCCTCTGTCAGGTCAAGCGAGGCGAGGAACTCTCCGGGGCGAACCGCCGCGATAACCGCTCGCAGGGTTTCCATGCAGAAATGCAGGATCTTGAGGGCCCGGTTGACTCTTTTGAGGTCTAAGATCAGATGAAAAGACCTGTCCTTCTTAGGGACAACGAAGTAAATAGAATACTGGTATGTGCCAAGCTCCTTCTCCGGAACTAGGACCACCGCGCCCAAACTCAGGAGCCTGGCGAGGGTTTGCTCCACCGCTTCCTGCTTGGACCACCCACATGGGGAAAAAAGAAAAAGATCCGGTAGGTCGTGAACAATTTCAAAGGCGTACCCATCTCTGATAATGTCGAGGACCCACTGGTCCGACGTGATCTTGACCCATTCCTTGAAAATCGTGACGAGAGCTGACCACAGGAAAGGCAGCCTACTTCGGCATAAAGAGAACTGTTCTGAAGAAAAAAACTGCAGAAATAAAAGTTTGATTGGCAGCTTGCAGGCCCAGAGTGAAGCAGGGGGGAATCCTGCTGACTCCTGCCTGTCTGGCTGCCGGTTGAAGCCCTCTGAAGACAAAAATGAAAAACAAAATGGGTCTACTGCTGTAAGGTAAGTTAAAAAGCACTTTGAATACTTTTAACTGGTTTTTGGGTTTTGTTTTGTTTTTTTATATACAGACTGAGCACAGCAGTGGGGAACTAAGCCCCTTCGGCAGCCAGAGGAGGGGGAGACGAGACCTGGACCACCAGCCTCAGTCCCCACACCTGGAAGCGGCTACGGACTCAGGCTATGCAGTGCACAAGGGGTAAAGCCTCCCTGAGTCTGGCAAGAGCCAGGAGACGGAACCGTTCCTGCACCAAAGAAAAACTACAACTCTCTGTCAGAGTTTGGTTTTTTTAAAGGAAGAAGATCACACTAGATCCCTAAGGAATAAGTACTTGCTTGATCCATGAAGAAAAGAAAAGGCTGACTTGCCTAGAGCAGGGACTGAAGGGTGAGCTGATCCACCTGCTGGAGACAGAGAATACTGAAGGGTTACAGGATAGGCTCTGTCCTCATATAGGATATCCTTTCAGTTTTATTCTGTCTCCACCTGCTGGAAAGGAGGCTCAACCCACAGTCTGGACTGATCCGGGTACGTACAGGGAACGTGTTTTCTCGCTAAAATGCCCTCTGGCTAGCTTGAGGGCAAGGTGAGGGTATTCCAGGGCAGAACTTATCCAGCTAAGGTCTAGATTTATCAAAATGCTATAAATATAGCATAAATAGTGCCTGTGATAAAAAGGTCGTGGTTAGGATAATTTCCTATCTACCGCATTGCATAGGTAATTTCCTCAACGTGCGATAAATTTATCACACTTTCGCTATTTTTCGCTTCTTGTATTCTGCCCGCATTATCAGAGAGAGAGAGAGAACTTCTGAGTAGACCTCACTAGGTCACTCTCTATTTATACCACTGTACAATGTACTCTCTACCTAGTTTGATACATTCTCTACTAGCTTCAATCAAGCTAAGAACATAAGAACATAAAAAATTGCCATACTGTGTCCAAGGGTCCATCAAGCCAGAATCCTGTTTCCAACAGAGGCCAAACCAGGCCACAAGAACCTGGCAAGTACCCAAACACTAAGAAGATCCCATGTTACCGTTGCTAGTAATAGCAGTGGCTATTTTCTAAGTCAACTTGATTAATAGCAGGTAATGGACTTCTCCTCCAAGAACTTATCCAAACATTTTTTATACTCAGCTACACTAACTGCACTAATCACATCACCTAGCAAAAAATTCCAGAGTTTAATTGTGCATTGATAAAAAAAGAATTTTCTCCAATTAGTTTTAAATGTGCTACATGCTAACTTCATCCTTCTATTATCCGAAAGAGTAAATAACCAATTCAGATTTACCCATTCTAGACCTCTAATGACTTTTAAGACCTCTATCATAGCCCCCCCCCCCCCTCAGCCATCTCTTCTCCAAGCTGAACAGCCCTAACCTCTTTAGTCTTTCCTCATAGGGGAGTTGGTCCATCCTCTTTTTCATTTTGGTTGCCCTTCTCTGAACCTTCTACATCGCAACTATATATGTTTTGAGATGCGGTGACCAGAATTGTACACAGTATTCAAAGTGCAGTCTCACCAAGGAGCGATACAGAGGTATTATGACATGTTCCGTTTTATTAACCATTCCCTTCCTAATAATTCCTAACATTCTGTTTGTTTTTTTGTCTGCTGCAGCACACTGAGTCAATTTTAAAGTATTATCCATTATGATGCCTAGATCTTTTTCCTGGATGGTAGCTCCTAATATGGAATCCAACATCGTGTAACTACAGCAGGGGTTGTTTTTCCTTATATGCAACACCTTGCACTTGTCCAAATTAAATTTCATCTGCCATTTGGATACCCAATCTTCCAGTCTTGCAAGGTCCTCCTGTAATGTATCACAATCCGCCTGTGATTTAACTACACTGAATAATTTTGTATCATCCGCAAATTTGATAACCTCACTCGTCATATTCCTTTCCAGATCATTTATATATATATATATATATATATATATATATTGAAAAGCACCAGTCCAAGTGCAGATCCCTGAGGCACTCCACTGTTTACCCTTTTCCACTGAGAAAATTGACCATTTAATTCTACTCTCTGTTTCTTGTCTTTTAACCAGTTTGTAGTCTACGAAAGGACATCGCCTCCTATCCCATGAATTTTTTGTTTTCTTAGAAGCCTCTCATGAGGAACTTTGTCAAACGCCTTCTGAAAATCCAAATGCACTACATCTACCGGTTCACCTTTATCCACAAGTTAACCCCTTCAAAAAAATGAAGCAGATTTGTTAGGCAAGACATCCCTTGGGTAAATCCATGTTGACTGTGTTCCATTAAACCATGACTATCTATATGCTCTACGATTTTGATCTTTAGAATAGCTTCCACTATTTTTCCTGGCACTGAAGTCAGGATCACTGGTCTATAGTTACATGGATCGCCCCTGGAGCTCTTTTTAAATATTGGGGTTACATTGACCACTCTCCAGTATTCAGGTACAATGGATGAGTTTAATGATAGGTTACAAATTTTAACTAATAGATCAGAAATTTCATTTTTTAGTTCCTTCAATACCCTAAGATGTATACCATCCGGTCCAGGTGATTTGCTACTCTTTATGTTGTCAATCTGGCCTACTACATCTTCCAGGTTCACAGTGATTTGATTCAGTTCATCTGACTCATCACCCCTGAAATCCACCTCTGGAATTGGTATCTCCCCAAAATCCTCATTAGTAAACACAGAAGCAAAGAATTCATTTACTCTTTCTGCAATGGCCTTATCTTCTCTAAGGGCCGGATTTTAAGACGTACGCATGGGCATACATTTGTGCGCACAACCCGGCGCGCACAAATGTATGCCTGATTTTATAACATGCGCTCGCAGCCGCGCGCATGTTATAAAATCCGGGGTCAGTGCGTGCAAGGGGGTGCACACTAGTGCACCTTGCACGCACCGGGCCCTAGAGGAGCCCCAATGGCTTTCCCCGTTCCCTCCGAGGCCGCTCCGAAAACAAAGCGGCCTCGGAGAGAACTTTCCTTATGCCCCCCCACCTTCCCCCACCTTCCCCTCCCTAACCCACCACCAGCCCTACCTAAACCCCCCCAACCTTTATTTTACAAGTTGCGCCTGCCTCTGGGCAGGCATAGGTTGCACGCGCCAGTCGAGTGCCAGCACGCGATCCCCCAGCCTAGCAGCCCAATGAAAGCTTCTGGCCACGCCCCCGCCCCGCCCCACCCCTGCCTTGCCCCAGACCTCCCCCACCCCGCCCCTTTTTCAAACCCCGGGACAAATACGCATCCCGGGGCTTTGCTCGTGTTGCCGGGCCTATGCAAAATAGGCTCGGCATGCGTAACCCCCCTACGCGCATAAATCCAGCTGGATTTATGCTCGTAGGACTATTAAAATCTGCCCTTAAGAGCCCCTTTAACCCCTCGGTTATCTAATGGTCCAACCGTCTCCCTCACAGGTTTCTTGCTTTGGATATATTTTAAAAAGATTTTATTATGAGTTTTTGCCTCTATGGCCAACTTCATTTCAAATTCTCTCTTCGCCTGACTTATCAATGTTTTACACTTAACTTGACAATGCTTATCTTTTATCCTATTTTCTTCAGATGGATCCTTCTTCCAATTTTTGAAGGATGTTTTTGGGGGCTAAAATAGCCTCTTTCACCTCACCTTTTAACCATGACGGTAATCGTTTTGGCTTCCTTCCACCTTTCTTAATATGCGTGGAAATCATCTGGTCTGTGCCTCTAGGATTGTATTTTAAACAATGTCCATGCCTGTTGAACACTTTTAACCTTTGCAGCTGCACGTTTCAGTTTTTTTCTAACTATTTTCCTCATTTTATCAAAGTTTCCCTTTTGAAAGTTTAGTGTTAGAGCTGTAGATTTACGTATTGACCCCTTCCGGTTATTAGTTTAAATTTGATCATGTTATGATTACTATTGCCAAGCGGCCCCACCACCTTTACCTCTCTCACCAAATCCTTGTTTCCACTAAGAATTAAATCTAAAATAGCTCCCTCTCTTGTTGGGTTCTGAACCAATTGCTCCATGAAGCAGTCATTTATTACATCCAGGAACTTTATGTCTCTAGCAAGTTTGCTTTTATTGAAACCTCTCTGTTGGGATGCCCTAACTCTGTTTCATTAGTATCCTTCAAGGATACATTTCTCCGAACGATGCACTGCTGTTACGCCCGTCGGTCGCAGATGGCTGTGACCACTTATGCTCACCTCTTTCTTTGCTGCCTTGTCATGTCTTGGAAGAATGGCGGTCTCCGCCAACCACCGCCGACCAGCCTGGCATTCCTGGGTCAGCATGGGCGCTGCCGACCGCCATCTTGTATCAGGAATTACCTAGTCACTCGCGTGCATGGGCCATCTTTGTACACGTCATGGCGGGAACTTCGGGGGCGTCCCCTCTGGATGACGTCATCCATATGTTGTACTTAAGCTGGCTGGCCCTTTGATTTGACAAGTTAGCAAGGAGTTCCCTCGTTGCTTAATTCCGCTCCATCCTTGGACTTCCGGTTCCAGACTCTACACTTGGCATAAGACACTCTGGGTACCCGCTCCTCGGGGGCCCTTCCTCGTCTCAGGCTATCCGCTCCTCGGAGGGCCTTCCTGCCTTGGACTTCTATCTGTCATGCTCCTCGGGACCTCTCCTGGAACTACCTCCTGTGAGTGCCTTACTACTACGGACTTCAACTATACCAAGCCTCATTGTGGGATCCTCTTCAGTGTACCCCATGCCTCGGGCCACTACGCAACATCCCAGGAGGAACAACCCAGTATACCCTGCGCTGCAGTCATTACTGCACCACCACTACAGGACCCTCATTGGGGTTCCTGCACCTTGGACTACCATCTCATTACCACTACTGAGACACCTCTCCAGCGTACACCACTCCGCAGGCCACTACCGGACCTGTATGTCTGAGATATTTCTACACTACTGCGAGACTTCCTGGCGTACTCGCTCTATGGGCCACTACTGGATCTTCACGTCAGAGGTATCAGCCTTGGGTATACCCCTCTGCTCAGAACTATACTTATACTGCACCTCCCGCTCCGTGGGCAGTGCCTTTCTCTTCTCTTAATAAAGACTCTATTCCACAGCTGTGTCTGACACCACTGAGACCGCACCTACTGATGGTGAGGCTCACAGGGCTCCTCCCAGTGGGCAGAGACACCTCTCACCTCGGCCCAGGGTTCACACTCTTACAAATTACAACTGCTGAGTGACTGTCTGCTTTCCCCCTTGTTCTATTTTTCCTGGAGATGTCATTTTGTGGATTACAAACTGGTTAAAATTCAGGAACAGAGCGTAGGATTAAATGGACAATTTTCTCAGTGGAGGAGGGTGGGTAGTGGAGTGCCTCAGGGATCTGTACTGGGACCCGTGCTTTTCAATATATAAATGATGTGGAAAGGAATTCGATCAGTGAGGTAATCAAATATGCAGATGATACAAGCAGATTGTGATAAATTGCAGGAGGATCTTGTGAGACTGGAAAATTGGGCATTCAAATGGCAGATTAAATTTAATGTGGATAAGTGCAAGGTGATGCATATAGGGAAAAATAACCCGTTCTATAGTTACACGATATTAGGTTCCATATTAGGAGCTACCATCCGGGAAAGAGATCTAGGCGTCATAGTGAATAATACATTGAAATCATTGGCTCAGTGTGCTGCGGCAGTCAAAAAAGCAAATAGAATGTTAGGAATTATTAGGAAGGGAATGGTTAATAAAATGGAAAATGTCATAATGCCTCTGTTTCGCTCCATGGTGAGACCGCACCTTGAATAATGTGTACAATTCTGGTTGCCGCATCTCAAAAAAGATATAGTTGCGATGGAAAAGGTACAGAGAAGGGTGACCAAAATGATAAAGGGGATGGAACAGCTACCCTATGAGGAAAGACTAAAGAGTTTAGGACTGTTCAGCTTGGAGAAGAGACGGCTGAGGGGGGGCTATGATAGAGGTGTTTAAAATCACGTGTTGCGTCCATCGGTCACAGACGCCTGCAACTGCTCTGCCTCACTTCTCTTCTACCTTTCTCCTCCTCCCTCGGAAGGATGGCTGCCTCTGCTGCTAAGTGCCGAAATCTTCAGGTCTCCGAACCAGCATGGGTGTCCCCATCCGCCATGCTTCTCCTGAGGCCTCCTGGGGCATGCACGTGCACACTGCCTAGGCTTTTGTATACATCATGGCGGGAATCTCGGGGGCGTCCCTACTGCATGACATCAGTACCTCCGGGTATTTAAACCTCAGCTCCGCTCCAAAAAAACGAGTTGGCAAGGACTTCGGTTTTGCTACTCTGACCGCTTCTAAGCTGCTCGCTAGGATTCTTCTCCACCCTCCGGGGTATCTCACTCCAAAAGAAGCTCTGGGTACCCGCTCCTCGGGAGCCTCTCGCTTCTACCTGCCCTTCGGGGTTCAACTATCTAACCTTAAGGACACCCGCTCCTCGGGGGTCCTGTCTGCTTTCTTTCAGGAACTCTTGGCGCTCTTAGGTACTCGCTCCTCGAGGGCCTACTCTGCTCAGGGTATCCTGCACCTTGGACCTCGGGTCCTCCTCTTCATTCTACTACCGAAGGAAATTAACAACAATGACACTCTCTGAGTATCGCTACACTTCAACTATTCCTATTCCACCCTTCTTGTTCACGGCTTATCCCGCATTGCGGAACACTACCGGACCTTTGCTACATCTGGGTGACACCATCTACTACTGAGATTGTCTGAGCTACTGTGATACCACTGATCTACAGCACTGTCCGTTCATTGGGCAAGATTCACCAGCAGTATAATAAAGTCTTCTCCGCTCAGTGTCTGCTTACTAGAGTCTAGCCTATCATTGTGGTTCCCCACGGGGCCCCTCCCCGTGGGAGGAGTCATCGCCACTTTGACCACAAACAAATATGCCACAAACACAACATCATGAGAGGTCTAGAACGGGTAAATGTGAATCTGTTATTTACTTTTTCAGATAATAGAAGGACTAGGGGGCACTCCATGAAGTTAGCATGTTGCACATTTAAAACTAATCGGAGACAGTTCTTTTTCACTCAATACATAATTAAACACTGGAATTTGTTGCCAAGGTATGTGGTTAGTGCAGTTAGTGTAGCTGGGTTTAAAAAAGGTTTGGATAAGTTCTTGGAGGAGAAGTCCATTAACTGCTATTAATCAAGCTGTGTTAGAAAATAGCCACTGCTATTACTAGCAACGGTAACATGGAATAGATTTAGTTTTTGGGTACTTGCCAGGTTCTTATGGCCTGGATTGGCCACTGTTGGAAACAGGATACTGAGCTTGATGGACCCTTGGTCTGACCCAGTATGGCATATTCTTATGGCTGCTAGACTACGGAGATCTGCACTCCAGAATGCAGGTACCAAGAAGAGGAAATGCTGGGAGAATCCCATTCTCCTCAGAGCTAGTGAACTGCGTAAGAAGAATATTCTTATTTCCGAACAGAGATGAGTTTTGGACTGTGCACAGCTGTTTTCTTTCTGCATGGACTGCACTTTTCATTGTTGTGTACGCTGCTGATCTGATTCATCTACTTCGATACCTAGTCAAGGTTTATTTTTTTTATTTAATCAACATCAGACTACAGACTGTATGGAAGTGTGTTATTCTTTCTGGAACATAACAGCAGACCCCACAAGAAGCCAGCAAGAGATCAGGGGTGTTTGTTTGCACCACTACCCTGAATGTGCCCTATAGTTCTAGTTGTTGATGGAACGCGGGGTTACACAAGTTTTGTAAATGAGTCACCCGTACCCTGCCCTGGTTCAGCCGTGATGAGCCATGCCTCAGAGGTTTAAATCCAGTGGAAAGTGCATCAGATCAGAATTGGCTGTTGCTCAGATTATTTGGATTGAATCAACCCCTCCCAGTTCAGACTTGATTTCAGCTACAACCCACACTGACTCATCTGTACTTGTCCCTGACTAAATTTCATGTTACCATGCAGTACTACAGTTTAGGGATGTAGTTATATTTTATCTTTCCAACACACGTGGTTGCATCCTGTTTGCCACTGAACAAGGATTTACTGTATCTCTATGGTTTCTCTAACAAATATTCATGTTGTTATGGAGTCATCACAATGACACAGGGTTTAGCACTGGAAATATTAATATAGGTGTTACCTCCATCACATGGCCTGGGGAAAACGGGTGATCTAGAGGATACTAGGAAGGATGGAGAAGAGCTTTAAAATCAAAGAGGAAAAAAAATCAGCGAACCACAAATGTTCATTAACATAAAATGCAGGTTTTATTGCAATCAATTAGAAATTAAGGGTCGGGGGTCGGAGGAGTTTGAGAGAGAGAGGAGGACCGCTGAACATACCAGGTGACGGCAATCACTTGAAAGACCTCTGATTTTGCCGTGTGACATCACTGCCTGCGACCGGGCTTAAAACCCCGCGAGAAGCGGTGCTTGGACGGGGTCGGAGGAGTTTGAGAGAGAGAGAGAGGACCGCTGAACATACCAGGTGACGGCAATCACTTGAAAGACCTCTGATTTTGCCGTGTGACATCACTGCCTGCAACCAGGCTTAAAACCCCGCGAGATGCGGCGCTTGGACGAGGTCGGAGGAGTTTGAGAGAAAGAGGAGGACCGCTGAACATACCAGGTGATGGCAATCACTTGAAAGACCTCTGATTTTGCCGTGTGACATCACTGCCTGCGACCAGGCTTAAAACCCCGCGAGAAGCGGCGCTTGGACGGGGTCGGAGGAGTTTGAGAGAGAGAGAGAGGACCACTGAACATACCAGGTGACGGCAATCACTTGAAAGACCTCTGATTTTGCCGTATGACATCACTGCTTGCGACCGGGCTTAAAACCCCACGAGAAGCGGCGCTTAGTCGCCGCCGGCGCGTCGCCTAAGCCGTGCGTGCCGAAGGGGCGCGCGCGGCTTAGACCGGCTTTGACCGCCTTTGACTGCCCAAGTGTTGGATATTATATTGAATTTATGGGGCGGAAAAGAAAGGCCAAGGCCTATACCTCATCTCCGCTCACTCCTAAGCTCGGACCAATGGACGCTCATTTGAGTCAGCTCAACATGCCACGAGAGGATTTTAATAGAGACTTATTTGAAGTCTCATTGAGTCCTGGCACAAGTCCCATGCCTCCACAACCCCCTGCGACAGCGTCCTTGGATAGTTCCAGTGGAAGTAAGACTGCCAATGTAAGTGGAGAGGGAGTCCTAACCGGTGAGGTAGGTCATGGATCTCCACAAACTTTGTCTTCTTTACATCAAGAAGTAGATAATGGCATAACAACGCCATTACAAGTAAGCATCCAACCAGTGGATGTGGATGCTTCCAAAGTGACATTAGGGGATTTGTGGAGGATGTTATTAAAACTTGACTCTAACGTTTCTCAAATGAACTCCTCACTTTCAAAGATGGTAAATGCTAACAAAGTTGAAATAACTGAACAAGGGAAAAAATTGGTAGAGATAGAGGCCAAAGTGAATACTTTAACAACTAACGTTCAGAATATACAAAGTGTGGAATCTATGCGAATATCTGATAATGTGATACTTCATAATGAAATAGAGAACTTAGAAAATATGTTACGGATTAAGAATTTGCGATATGTAAATTTCCCCTATACTAAGTTAATGTCTCCATTTGAAATGTTCATTAAATATCTGAAAGAAAATTTGGCTTATAAAGATGAAGAAATTCCACCCATTTCAAAGATTTACTATTTCCCTTTGAAGAAGGCTGATAAACCTGGGGAACTAGATGATTTACAATCCCCAGGCATATCAACATTCTTGGAAGATTCGTTAGATGTGATACATAAAAGGACAACATTATTTGTGTCCTTTGTCCAAGAAAGAGATAAGGAGATCATTTTTGAGAAATCCCTAAAAAATCATGAAATATTATTTTGTGGGCAAAAGGTTTTCTCCTTTCCGGATGTTTCTAAGGCCACTCAAAACCATAGGAAACAATTCCTTATGTTGAAAGCCAAAACATTAGAGATAGGGGCAACTTTTTATTTAAAGTTCCCCTGCCGATGTTTTGTCAATTATCAGGGGAAAAAATTTGTCTTTACAATAGAAACATAGAAACATAGAAATGACGGCAGAAGAAGACCAAATGGCCCATCCAGTCTGCCCAGCAAGCTTCACACATTTTTTCTCTCATACTTATCTGTTTCTCTTAGCTCTTGGTTCTATTTCCCTTCCACCCCCACCTTTAATGTAGAGAGCAGTGATGGAGCTGCATCCAAGTGAAATATCTAGCTTGATTCGTTAGGGGTAGTAGCCGCCGCAATAAGCAAGCTACACCCATGCTTATTTGTTTTACCCAGACTATGTTATACAGCCCTTATTGGTTGTTTTTCTTCTCTCCTGCCGTTGAAGCAGGGAGCTATGCTGGATATGCGTGAAGTATCAGTCTTCTCCCATGCTGTTGAAGCAGAGAGCCATGCTGGATGTGCATCGAAAGTGAAGTATCAGGCACATTTGGTTTGGGGTAGTAACCGCCGTAACAAGCCAGCTACTCCCCACTTTGTGAGTGCGAACCCTCTTTTCTTCTCCCCTGCCGTTGAAGCAGAGAGCTCTGCTGGATGTGTGAAGTATCAGTTTTTCTTCTCCCCTGCCGTTGAATCAGAGAACTATGCTGTATATGCATTGAAAGTGAAGTATCAGGCTTTTTTGATTTGGGGTAGTAACCGCCGTAACAAGCCAGCTACTCCCCTCTTTGTGAGTGCAAATCCTTTTTTCCACATTTCCTCTTGTTGTTGAAGCTTAGAGCGATGTTGGAGTCACAGTAAGCATGTGTATGTTTATTTAATAAGGGTATTGACTCCAGGCAGTAGCCATCATTCTGGCGAGTCACCCACTCTTCATTGGCAGCATCTTGACTTTATGGATCCACAGTGTTTATCCCACGCCCCTTTGAAGTCCTTCACAGTTCTGGTCTTCACCACATCCTCCGGAAGGGCATTCCAGGCATCCACCACCCTCTCCGTGAAGAAATACTTCCTGACATTGGTTCTGAATCTTCCTCCCTGGAGCTTCAAATCGTGACCCCTGGTTCTGCTGATTTTTTTCCTACGGAAAAGGTTTGTCGTTGTCTTTTGATCATTAACAATACCAGAGCATATGGAAAATTTTTTAAGGGATAAAGAACTAGAAAAGTTAAATCAGGTTCAAACAACAGAAATGGGCTAGGTATTAATGAGACCTCACTCTCTCTCTGTATTATTTTTTGTTTTTTGTTTAAACTTTACTTTAAACGACCCCCTTATTATTGTGATATAATCAGCCAATTTAAGAATGTTATTGGTTATTTGATATTTGTATATTATTATGTGGAATGATTACATTTACTTTTTAAATAGTTTGAAAATTATTGAATACATGATGTGTATTTGAAAACTCAATAAAATATAAATTGCAAAAAAAAAAAAAAAAAAGAAATTAAGGGGTCAATATTCAAAAACTCTTTAGATGAATAACTCCCAACTTATCCATCTAAATGGATTATACGTGATATAGAGCCTCTTATCTGGGTAAATTATAGCTGGATATGTTGTTATCCAGTGATAAATTATCCAGATATAAAAGAGGCATTTTGAGGGCCTGTTATCCAGCTAACTTGACCAAATATCGGGTATATCCAGCTAAGTTAGCCCCATAACTTTAGACCTGCTCGGTAGCTTCGTGCGGCTGGATAAATTTAGACTCAAGTTTTGCTCCTGTTTAAAAAAAAAAAAGAACAACTCACATCGCACACCTACAGGCCCTAACCTGCTCCTCGCTTCCCTCCCACCCGAGTTGCAAAGGCCCTAGGGGCCCAAACTTACCACCTCTCCCCAAAACGCCCCCATCTCACGGTTTTAAAAAAATGTAGAAGGGCCCCCTGCTCCTGCTTCCCTTTTATTTCTTAAAGTACATCTCGTGGGCCCCAGATCCCCCCCCCCCAACGCCTCCCCAACCCTTTCCCTTCGATGACCCCCCCACCTCCCTATACCGTTATTTATTTTTTTTCTCCTGGATTGCGGAAGCCTCCTATTGCGATCCTGGATCGGCGCTTCTGCCGGCGTTTCTACCGTTGCTAGGGTTACTGCGATGGAAGCGTGCGCAGGGGGTGGTGGAGGGGGGGGGGTGACTCCGGCCCTAATAAATGTTTTTTATAAACTGTGAAATGGGGCGTTTTGGGGAGGGGGACGGTGAGTTCGGCCTCTGCAACTCGGGTGGGAGCGAGTTGGGAGACAGGGTGAGGGCCTGTAGGCTCATGTTGGGAGGTTTTTGGTTTTGGTTTTTTTTTTAAACAGGAACATAGCCAGCTATATTCAAAAAAATGTAACCAGTTAAGTCTAAAGTTATCCGACTAACCATAGCCAAATAACTTTATACATAACCCACGATATTCAAGAGTTTCCAGTTCTGTTTAAAGTTCTCCGGCTATGGTTAGTGGGATAACTTTAATCGGGGATATTCAATGGGACATTTCTCCCACAGAATATCCAGGACAAGTTACCCGGAT
The DNA here is from genome assembly GCF_901001135.1 of Rhinatrema bivittatum. Lineage (NCBI taxonomy): Eukaryota > Metazoa > Chordata > Amphibia > Gymnophiona > Rhinatrematidae > Rhinatrema > Rhinatrema bivittatum. The sequence goes on along the minus strand of NW_021820892.1, from coordinate 120,269 downwards.
AACTTGTCCACTAAACGCCCAACTGAATATGGACCCCTAGGAAATTTACATTTCCCTCTTCTCTTCCCCTCATGATTTTATAGACTTTCATCAAATCCCCCTTCAGTCATTTCTTCTCCAAGACAGCACTATACTGATGATTGGCATTGTCCACTTGGGAGAAAGGCGCCACAGCGATGGCACTGAGGTGTGCCCTTCCACTGGATGGCATCGTTTTGAAGAGGACAGAAAAAGAATGAAGATGGCAAGAAGCCTGCTCTTGGACCTCTGATTCTGGAGCTGGGCAAACACTTGGGCCTCAGAAGAGGGTCCTGGCCTTGGCTGGGCCCCAGAGTCAGGCCTGGACCTGGGCCTGGGGATGGGGCCTGGTCAAGGCTGTGCCCTGGGCATTGGCCTCAGGCCTGGGCCTGTGCTTGGACCTAATTCTAGGCCGGGGCCTCAGCACCAGGATTCAGCTAAGGCCTAGTCTTGCCAGAGACCCGTTTTGATAATAGTGCATTCTTTTTGCTAATAGGACGCACTGTTTCCTGAAGATGAAAAATACCCACATTTTTTTTGTTTTGTGGGAAAAAAAGCAATTTGATTTCTTTGAAACTGGGCTTTGTCACATTTTCATTTTTGTTTCAAATGAATGCACATCCCTAGTGCACATATTTTTGGCCACATTTAAAGAAAGGCATTTCCAAGGCCATGTTTTAGGCAGAATCAGAAAATGCTGCTCGTAAGGTTGTATTTTCCAAGTGTACACACATTATTTTCCATAGAAAATCTACCTGTAGGAAAAGCAGGTGCAAAGGTCTGGGGGCATTTTGTACTCATGGTGCAGGTAAAAAGCAGCCAAAGACTGTCTCAGAGCTGACATTCTGAAAATTGCCCCCTTTAAATTATATAACCACAACACTACCAATTTATATGAACTGCCAAAATATTTTTCAGGCTGATTGAGCTGTTAGGCTAATGGCATGTCCTACCAATCCTCAGATTCTGTGATTTACACTTACATTCCACCCCAAAACAAAGCCCAGCATTCTCCTTTCCTATCGCTCTCTTCCTCTGATGCTATAAGCTAGTTTTTGTTTTTCTGGCTGATACACAGAGCTCTGATGGGAATTGTTGCATGCATTATCGCTATGTGATCAGAGGTCTGCAGGTGTTCAGTTACTCTGTTTGCTATTCAATTATCAATTTTCACTCTGATAAATAATTAAGGAGTCATAAATGTATCTCAGTTCCTTTTGTTGCAGTTAGTATAATTCACAAATATTGTGTTTCCAGTCATGCATAATTAAACTTATATTTAAATAGCAGCCGCTCTGTTGCCTACGTGTATATATATATATGTGTGTTTGTGTATGTGTGTGTGTGTGTGTACAAGAATTTGCAGCTTCCAAACTATTAGCAGCTCAGCACAGAGCCATTGCAAGCTAGAATTAAAATGAATATTTCAGCCACCTTGAACAAAAACCCCAGTCAGTTTAAGCGTGGTTTTTTTTTACAAAAATAACAAACAACAAGACTGTTATAAAGCCAGATTGGTAAGGTTCCTGGCTTTCTGGGATAAATTCAAGCCTGCAGTTATACGTTTCGGTTAGTCTTTGGAGGGTAGTGTACCCTGGTAAAAGACAAAGGGTCTCCCTAGGCCAGCGTTTTCTAAACGCGAGTGAAGCGGAGAAAGGCTTCTGGGTTTGCCGTACGTACAGCTAGCCATTCTGGAAGCGGAAAGGGGTGAAAAAAGAGCCTGTTTGTATGCAAAACACTAATGATTCTTGTTTGTAAATATGGCTCTGAAGGTCATAAATGTTTTGTGTGTGGTATTTCAAACAGCTGTCTGTTTAGTCTTTGTTTTGACACAAGGCTATTAAAGGCTAAGTCAAACAACCACAGATGTACAATTCACACATAATGATATGCAAATTCTTACCCCGATATGGGTTCTCTTTTCTGTTTAAATATAAAAAAATGAATTGACCCCACTGACTAAAACAGTGGGCCTTTAAAAAAAAAAAAGAAGAATACAAACCGCAGGCCAAAATATGTGTTTGTGATAGGGATGGTTTGTTTTAATAGGCTGTGGCAGCTATATCAAATACTGTACCAGAAGAGGAGGAGGTTTGCAGCCCTGATGTATGTAAATATATCTCATGCATATGCATTATGGATATTGTGAAAAACCTGGCCTGCATTACAGGAAAGAAATGCAGCTTCGATCCAGAGAAACTGGCTTGCAATTTGCAAAAAGCACAGGGATGCTCAAACTGGTCTCCCCCCCCTCCCTTCCCCCCTCCCCCACTACAGCCAGTCAGGTTTTCAGGATATCCCTAATGAATATGCATGAGAAATATTTTCATACATAGGAGGAAGTGCTTGAAAACCTGACTGACTTGGGGGGAGCCCAAGGACTGGTTTGAGCAGCCCTGTGCTATGACCAGTTGCAAGCCAGTTACTCTGGCTTGCAGCTGCATTTCTTTCCTCTAATACAGGCCAGGTTTTTCACAATACTTATAATTAATATGCATGAGATAAATGACCATATATCAGGACTCCAATGCATGCAAACTTATCTCACTGGAGATATCCTGAAAGCCCCACTGGCTCTGGGGGTGACCAGGACAGGTCTGTGAAGCGCTGAGCAAGAGAAGCAAAGCCTCTGCTCCCTGAGATAGCCTGGCAGAAGGATCCCTAAAGATGCCACCCCCCCCCCTCCCAGTCATACTAGTCCTGGGAATAATTACAACTTGCAGGGCTAACATATGGGAAAGGGGCTATAACGCTGCTGTCTAAATAAAGCAGAAACAGATCATTTCCCTTATTACTAACTAAATAACTATTAAAGATATTTTCCCTCTCTGTAATTACCTGTTCTTTATTTGTGACTGCTCTTACATTCCTTGTAATTGTGAAATCCCATTTTAAATCTAAAAGTGGTAAAACTGCTTTACCAAGCCTTGGTTACCGGAAAAGAATAAACTATCACAGAATTAATGGACTCCTTTTTTAATTTAAATATATGAATAGGGATGTGCTTTCAGACGCTCTGAATGTGAAGTCTCGTCTGAATGAGCTGACTTTCAGTTCCGTGCAAGTCACCTGAACTGCATTGGGCACAGTCCCCCGAAAAAATCTGAATCCTTTTCAGCTCATTCAATACAGACCCATTAAAGTCTGTAGGGAAATCAAAGCCAGACAGAGTGCAGCAGGTTGGAGATGGGACAAGGAAGAAGCAGGGCCAATCATGTTTAAACACTTTGTCAAACAACCTGGCAGCTGCATGGATTGATTTCATCATTTTTTAAATTTTTTTTTTAGCTGAAAGTGAAACTAAGGGCATTTTGTACAGCCAGTGACTATTTTCTCAATAATTCCTCTGTTGGATCTCAGAGATAGAAAGCAATGATTTTGAAGTTCTTTGCTTCAAAGTTTCTGAGTTAAAGAAAAGATCAGAGCAAAAGATTTAAATTTAGAAGGGAAAGCAAGATGCTTTTACAGTCGCTGTCACTATGTCCGAGTTGTGCTGCAATGAGAAACTGACATCTCTTTGTCAGAGGTTAGAGTGTAACTGTATATCAGCATGGTAAAAGTACAATGCGTTTGTACAACAGACAGACAACATGTGTCAGTGTCCGTAAGAAACATATGCAGAAAGAGGTTGATTGTCTCTTACAGTATGTGCACAGTGTCCACTGTTTAGTGACTGACTCTGACAAAGAACAGCTTGTTTTCTGTGACACTGTACTATTTCTTCTGTGTGTGACTCTTGCACTAAGTTCTGGGATGGTAATTTTCAAACCAGCATGCGGGTGCACATTTGTGCGCAAGCGTCAACCCGCACCCAGGGATGTGGCTATTTTATTACTTGAGCGAGTCTATGCACATGAAATAAAATAGCTTGGCCGCGCGGCGCACATGTGCATCAAATTTTGAGTGGGCATGCACATGGATGTGCAAATCTCACTTCTGCTGCTTAAGTTGAGGGATTTTAAAAGGGGCATGAACCCACGCCATTCCCAGTTTACCAGTTCATCCACCAGTTTGCACAGTTAACTGCTAGGTCCTCCCAACCCGGTTACCCCAGGCCCTTTAAACCCCTCAGAAATGGCTCAGCCCTTTACGTCATCCATAGCAGAAGTAAAGATACGCAGCAAGGGACCTCGCAAGCATGTACGCGCTCATCTCTTGGCCAGGCCCCGAAATGCCCATGCCCTGCCTGCCCAGACCACAATCACACCTTGCCCCTTTTCTGGAAATTTTTGATGTGTGCGTGCCATGGCATTTACATGCATATCCGGGTGCTTTTTAAAATATGGTTGTCGCGCATGAGTCCAACTTATTTTCACATCCCCCGACTGATGGCACGCCAGCCTTTTAAAATTCACCTTTAAGTGTACATAATCAGAAAGCAGCATCGGTTCACTGTCCTCTGTAACATCGGTAACTATCTGTGTGTCTGTCCGCACTCGGGTGTACATTGATTGTAACATGAAAATGTTAGGAATGTGGACCCTTGGGCCAGCTGAGACAAATGGTGTTGTACTGTGGGGAGTCCACAGTGGACGTCGCCGCCAGGAGGCGGCGCTTAAGAGGTTGTCCTGAGAAGGCTTCACCACTGGAAGCCCGAGATCCCCCCCAGGCGGAACCCGTAGGGATCTGGGCCTCTTGGACTTAAGTGCGATCCTCTGTGACCGAGGACCAGAAGCCTGAAGAGGTGGTCCAGCGAAGCGGCAGAGCCCAGGAGGTCTGAAGAGACTTCACCCTTGGAAGCTCGCAGTCCCTGGGAGGAGCCCGTGAGGGCCCGAGCCACTGGGACTTAGGCGAAACCTCCAGGCAAGTGAAGAACAGGATACCTGAGGAAGAGGAGAGGGCTGAAACCAGAGTCCAGGAACGAGCCAAGGTCAGAAGCCGGGAGTCAGAAGCCGAAGACAAAGCCAGGGACGGAAGCTGAAGCTGGAGTCAGGGGACGAAGCAGGGTCGGAAGCCAGAAGTCTGAAGCTGAAGACGATCAGGGATCCAAATGCAGCAACTAGAAACTCAAACTGAGTGTACTTCATTGCAAGGAGAGGTTTAGGCCAAGCTGCAGGGTTTAAATACCCTGCAGCGTCTGACGTCATCTGAGGGCTGTCTTCCCTCTTCCCGCGCTGGCCCCTTTAAAAGTTCGAGTCCCCGCGCATCAGGTCGGTGGCGTCTCCCTCAAGAAGGGAGAGCCGCTGCAGGAGCCAGGTTGGGCCCAGACAGCCGAAGGAGGCTTCCAGTGGCCCGGGCTGGCTGAGAGGTAAGAGGAGGTCCTGGGGCATGGCCCGGGACCATAACAGAAAAGGTCCTACGTGCTAATAATCTCTTTGAATGATGAATGAATGCCATCATATCGGGGGGGAGGGGGGAAAGGATCTGCATACAGACAACAACCAAACTAGGCCCTGATTTTTATGGGTACTGACACACAGGCATAAGGGAAAAAGCACAGGACAGCGTCCACGGCCAACTCCCAAAGCAAAGAATGTCAAGCAGCGCTGTCTGAATTATCAAGAAGGCCCCTTACCCAATAAAAACGCAGTAATTTATGGGTTTGACAGCTGCTTGGTTTTGGTTGATTGTAGATATTAGCGCCCTGATCATAAGGCTTGGGGGTATCATGCATGGAACGGCAGGGGGGGGGGGAGGGGAAGAGAGAGTGAGAGTGAGTGAGAGAATCTGGCATTCTATAAAGCTCCCACTATAAGATGGGCACTTTCTGCTCAGCGTGGGTTTTGGAGGAGGGCAGTATTTCATTGGTCTGCCTAGGGTGCAAGGGTCTGTAGACCCTTATAACACTGTGCCCCCCAAACAAAAATCCACCCTGAGTTGAAAGTGCCCTTCCAGCAGTGGGAGATATATATAGAGTGTCAGATTCTCTCTCTGTCACTTGTGAGTGTGCACGTAAAGGCTCCAACACATACGTACGGTAGGGATTTTTTAAATGGTATTCGTGTACTTACACGCATGATATAAAATTGAATGTATTTTTGCTCACATGCCCAATATATGTGTTTATGGGCACATGCGTGCTCCATTTAAAATGTACCTATAGGGAATTAAAGGTTGCTAATAAAAATGTACTTTATTGGGCCCTGCTTTTAAAAAATTCTACAGATCTACAGGAAAAAGAAGCTTTCTTGGCTTCAGTTGGGAGACTTTGTCAATTAAGAAGAAGAAAATGCCATACTGGGTCAGACCAAGGGTCCATCAAGCCCAGCATCCTGTTTCCAACAGTGGCCAATCCAGGCCATAAGAACCTGGCAAGTACCCAAAAACTAAGTCTATTCCATGTAACCATTGCTAATGGCAGTGGCTATTCTCTAAGTGAACTTAATTTGGCCAGATTATCAAATTCTGAGGTCACCGTTTTATCATAAAGTCTTAATATTTCATAGTAATGGCCACAAAGGAGACCGGGTAGAGGTGGGAAATGAATGGGGCAGCAACACTAGCCTCATCACTGACACCATGAATGATGATGGTCTTGATATGCTCTGGTGTTGAATGGGATTTCTTGGCATCTACCTTTCTCCTCCAAGTTATTCATTAGATGGAGAATGGATTCGTAAAGGCTTTGACAAGTCGGAAATGAGTCAAAACACCTTCCAACTTTGTTAAAACAAATTAGCCTGAAGCATACTGACATTTTTCATCACATAAATAGGCAGACAGATGGATTGTGTATAACTGCAGATGCAAGAAAAGATCTATTACTGTTTTGAGCAGGAATTACATTTCTTTTAGTGGAAAAGCACTTTGGAATGCCTCAAGGCTTTCATCAACAATTTAGAAACTAAAAAGCACAATAGTTTAAACAACGGTGAAGTTGGCTGAAAAAAAGAAATGAATTATGTCCCCCTCTGCTCCATACATTTTTCCAAAACTCAGATCTGTGTTTTTGGAGGCTCGCCTAGCTGCAAATATGCCTTCTCTGTTCACGATAATTGAATATTTTGTGATAAATTCTTTGGTTTGGGAGATGCATGAAAAAATAATGTGTGGTAAATTAGAGTGTTCTGCAGAAGTATCAGGAACTTTGTAAAAATGAGACCTTTCTATTGCCTTCACAAGACTGGTGCATAGATTATGCATGTCATACTAGCAGTGTTCATTAATTAAAATAACTATTTACATATATCTGACCAGCTACTCTGCAATTAAAAGAGCAATTTTCAAAGAGCCCAGACAGGGTTAAAGTCTTGTGTCACATTCTTGAAGCGGATTGATGTGCATAAGTCCGCTGTGAAAACTCACGGCGTGTTCCGATGGTCTTGCTGATGGACACACAAGAAGTTACACCCTGCTCGGAGCAGGCATGACATTCTACCTGTACATTTATGTCCATACTTTCCAGAAATCCAAAATATACAGGGAAGTCCATTCCTGATCTGACGTCGCTATCTGGAATGCATTTTCTGGGTGTGGGTTTTGTGAGTATAGTTCCTTGAATAGCCATCCAGTGGATTTTCAAAATGCAATCTGCTTGCATAAAACAGGGTTCTCTGCACATGAATTGCCCTAAAGAACTTAAGGATTTAAGATGATTCTTTCACTGGCTGACAGCAAGAGACTGACACCAACCTATTTTCAATACATTGGAAGAAGGGAAGGGTAAAATTATTCAGTAAAAACCAAACCTCCATCCATCGGGGGGGGGGGGGGGGGGGGACGACGACAAGGAAGCTTTCTTCAGAGTACTGGAGATGTTTTAGTGTTACTCTTACCCATGGTATCTCTCTAATGAAGCTTTTTGTGTTTGGTTGACTTCTTATTTTAATTAGTGATTTTATGTATTGTTTTAAGTTGTTTTTTATATTTATGTATGTGATGTTGTAAGCCACGTTGAAAAATATATTTTTTGATTTTGCAGTAAATAAGATTTTAAAATAAATAAATATACTCTATGATGCTGGTGTGATGGTTTGCAGCAGTGTTTTAAAATATTACAAAAGAATTTGAAAGGTGCCACCCTCTAGGGCAGTATAGCCCAAACTTCTCCTGTTGGAGGCACACATAGCCAGTCAGGTTTTCAGGATTGCCTATGTAAATCTAATCCATGCACATTCATTATGTGTATCCTGAAAGCCAAACTGTTTTTAGTTGGAACACCAATCCATGCGTTTTATTCAAGTCCAAGATTATAAACCCCCAAGGGCCAAGAAGGCAAACTTCCCCCTTGTTTGGATCAAACCTACGATTGGAGCGGTCTTCCCAGTGAGGAAACAGAAGGAAGAGGGTTGTATTTGTATTCTGACCACACTGATATCCATGACTTCTGCATGTGTAACCATAATCATACCATGATTATGGAATAGGCAGAGACTCCTTTAAATGACCTTCCTATTGTTTGATGATGTCATCTCCTGAAGAAATCATCCTTGGCTATACAATTCTTTGCAGTTTTTCCCTGGAAGATCATTTTGAAGATGCAAAAATGGTGGTGGTGCTTTATTATTCTTTTAACTGGCCTAATATTGTGTGATGTACTTTTACAGTTTTAATGTATATTTTGCTCTATTATTGATTGTGTAATTTTCTGTTTATTATGTTCTATTATTGCTTTGATAATATTTTGTTTGATATGCCACTGGCATGTATTTGTTGATAATTTAATGTATTTTTATTTGCTCTTGTATTTGTAATGTATTGTTAGCTGCTTTGAATATTCCTGGAAAAGCAGAATATAAATCTGGATAGGACTGGATTCAAGATATAGGGCTTATTATTTGGCTATTGCATCTAATGCAATGCAAGGTTTCTAAGGGGCAGAAAGTTCTCAGACAAGGTAGTGGTGTGCCATTTCTTTCATCAATATATATAATATTTATGATGAAACTGTTACAGTATTTTGATGGCACCTGTGTAATTGTTAGAATTCTAGACACTTTATACAACATATAGTTATGTGCCCTATTGTGAACCGTTGTGATGGCAACTGCTTAACGACGGTATAGAAAAGATTTTAAATAAATAAATAAATAGATAAATAGATAAATAGATAAATAAATAAATATATTTAAAATAATTCAAAATGTGGCCCACTGATTAGCTGTAGTAATGTGTGCATCATCATACAGGATACCTGAAATCCACTCTGAACGTACCTTTATACTCATTCCAGCTTGTTCGAGACAAAGGCTTATGTACTAAAGTGTGTGATTTTGTATTTCATTTTTCATCTATTTTTTTTACACGTGCAAATGAGTTGCATAGAAAAATCGCACATAAAGATTTGCTTTGCTAAATTCCACAAAAACAATTACCCCAGCAGGTTTTGGGGGTTTTTTTTGCAAAATTTGGCCTGCAAAGCATACTTCATGCATAGTTTACCTAGGCACTAATACTTAATCAGCTGTTTTGCATGATTTTGCATTGCAGCAGCAGCACATTGACTATTAATTTGAATGCATTTTCATGAAGTCGAGAATTTTTGCAAACTTGCTTGACTAAGTACGTCGGCCTCATGGGGAGAGAGTCCCAGATATCTCCATGGATTGCAACCACATCTCCAGGCTGCCTCAATCTTCGCTTGAAGATTGGATCAGAGCACTCCTCAACTGGCCCAGTCCTGGGCCTTATGATTTCTGAAAGAAGGAAACCAGTCTGGAAGAATGAAAAAGGCATACTGGGTAGCAGAAGAACAGTTTGCTGAAAAAAATGAGAGGAAGGTTATTTACATGTGACTTTCTGCCTGGGATTTCATGTGCACTATTTCTTTTGCCTCTGGGCTAGGAAGTCAGGCTCTGCCTAAATGGAAATGTGTTAGTAATGCTTTCACACTGCAGGGGGATGAAGCCTTCCATCTGCTGATTTGTTTGTTCTTTATAGATGGAGAGCAAATTAGGGAATTTTGAGTGCTGTAAATTTTTATCATTGCACTGTGAACAATTTATCTAAGCACTTGGTTAGATTGAATTTCAGAGTTTTCTAACTTTTCAAATTATTGTATTTTTCCATCATTGTTTCATATAGTGTGCTATTTATGTGCAATCTTTCTGCCTAGCTATATACTAATAGCAATATTTGAGCACTGTTGCCTTGCAGATATGGTTGAACGGTGTTCTGAAAGCATAACTCCTTTAGGTGTACTGAAAAAATAGTGGGATTTCAGCATAACTATGGAGTTTAATTTTTTTTTTTTTTTAAGTTATGACCATGCTTATAAAAATGGCCGCCAAGGCCAAAGACATCACGCAGGCACTGAAGAAGAGAGGAGTTGGCTTGGGCAACAGAGGGCAAATTGAAGCCCCAGCCTTGGGAATCCTCTCTCCAGGCCCCAGCAGCACAGAGCTGGGAGATCCCATCCCTAGAAATGGCAGGAATGCGTTATCAGTGATTTCCATTCTATGAGGCTCATGCATTACATTGTAGAAACTACTATAAATGGGGCGTTGTAAACAAAAATACTTGGAAACCCTGAAATTCTAAGATTTGGGGTTTTTTTTACATGTTTATGTATGCAAAATCCCATTTGCAAAAGATTTTGCAGATGTTCGGCCTTGGACTAGGAAGGTAGAATATTGTTTTTGTTAACACAGTAACAGAGTAAATTGGCAGATAAATACCAAAATGGTCCAGCCAGTCTGCCCAGCAAGGTGTTTAAGGTTGTAACTGCCATTCCGTGCAGGTTATCATAAGGGTAAGAAGGCCCCATCCAAGCCATAAAAGCAGGTGATGACCAAACCTCTCTCTCCCAACTTTATTTACCTGACCTGGCCATATAATCATGAGAGGACTGCCATCATTTTTATTTTTATTTATTTATTTAGTATTTTTCTATACCGGCATTCACGGAGTTCGTATCATGTCGGTTTACATAAAACAAGGGGCGAGAAATACATTATAACGTAAATAACTAACATAAGAGTATACATTAAAAAGTAAAACAAGTGCATGGAAGAAAAAGTTACAATAAAACGGGGGTCATTCTAACTGGGATTAGAGTTAGAGGAAAGATAAAAAGTTTAACCAGAAGTAAAACATTGTAATGATTGGTAGATAGTGACTGTTTCAGTTTAATAGGAAATGTTCAGTAATGCTGCATTTGATGGTAGTGAATCTTTAAGGGTCCATCATGCCTGAACTTGACCAATCTTTGATGAAGTAATGTAAACAGCTAAATAGCGAAACCATAGGTTAACTGTACGATATGTGCAGATGGATCCCTTCAATGAACCACTGCATATATACATAATTCTCAAACACATTTCCATTTGAGCTTTGACCACATCTAAGCAAATGCTGTTCAATTTCCAGCAGAGTCCATTCTACACTCACTGGTGGGAAGAAATAAAGGTCTGTTGTGAGTCTCACCGCAGAATTCCTGTTTCAGTTCTCAATACAGGTTCACATGTCCCCAGTACCCTAGAAAGGATGGGAATCCTTTTCCCCAAGTATGCATTGTACCAATACGTCTACCAACAGAGCAAACACAATACTAGACATGAAGGTGATATTGATTCTAGCAAGCACTTCATGGCTTTATTGTGGGGTACTGTGACAGCCCTACCACACTACATGCAGATGCCCATGGGTGGTGGGGGTGGAAGGAAAATAGATCGATGGTGGGGGTGGAAGGGAAAAAGATCGATGGCGGGGCTGGAAGGGAAATAGAACAAAAAAAGTCACTTACAAGGGACAAGAGTAACAGATAAGTATGGGGAGGGGGAGTGAAAGCCTGCTGGGCAGACTGGATGGACCGTTTGGTCTTCTTCTGCCGTCATTTCTATGTTTCTATAAATGTTTTTCTTCTCCACCAGGAGTGAGGCAAAGGCAGCATCGGAAGCGTAAGCTTACATTCAAGCAGAGCAGCACTGGAGGCGTCAGGAGCGAGGCAGAGAAGATGAAGAAGGTATCAGCAGGGATGGGGAGGGGCACTGGGATGGGGTGCAGGAGCAACATTTTTCCTTGTGGGTGGATGGGGGAGGTAGGCTGAGCACCTTTTGAAGGAAAATTGGGATGGGGGCCTGATTTCCAATATTGGGAAAATTTAAAAGATTTGGGGGGTGGGTGTTAAGATTTGTATCACACTTTGTGGGACAGCTTATTTTGTCCTTTAGAAGATAACAGCACTACTTAGATGGATATCTTTTCAAGACATACATTATTGGGCCACATAATGTTAGACTTCCTTAGGATGTATGAGTGAGTGAGTGAGTGAGTGAGTGAGTGAGTGAGAGAGAGAGAGATAGAGAGAGAGAAATGCTTTAAAAAAGGTCTTATAGTAGTCAACTATTTATTATACCACTATAGTAAGGTCATCTAGTAACTTGAGGTGAGATTTTGATGGTGTACTAGGGTTTTGGGGCCAGTTTTACATTCACAGTCAGATGTACAAACAACACAGAACCCATCAGTGAAGATTGGATGTGATTTGGATTGAGAAAAGGTACACAAAGATGAGATTTGTACACTGTTCTCTCACCCTAGCTTGATGCACTCTCTACATAGGTACAATAAAGCTAGGGCGAGAGAACACTGTAGAAATCTTATCTTTGTGAGACTTTCCTCACATCCAATCTTCACTGATGTGTACTGTGCTGTTCATACGTCTGACTGTGCATGTAAAACTTGCTCCAAAACCCTAGTCCACCACCAAAACCTCACATTGAGTTACTAGATTACCCTCCTATAGTGGTATATATAAATGACATTTAGGTATGCCACTCCAGAGGCTCTTTCTCTCTCCCCTCTTTCCTCTTTCCCCTCTCCCTGCCCAAAAATGCCCAAAACAGAATTTACAATAAATATTACAAATTCCATTTTGGGATGTCGAACAGCTTAACGCCAGGGGAAAAGGTGTAGTTATTTCTGGTGTTAAAAGCATGCAATAGCATGCATTACACAATCGCATGCTGCGTTAATGCCCCTCATTTTCATAGACCCCACTCCCAACTCCTCCCCCTTGAATACATTTTCAAAATTTGCATTCACGTTGCACGACATGATAAATAACACATGCTTTACGGTGTTATTGCGGGCGTTAGGACCCTAACGCCCACAATAATAGCCTAACACATTTTGATGACTGATCCTGTAAATGATTTTTGAATATTGACCTCAGGATAGATAGTTCCAGTACCCAAGAACTTGTATTGTTTAAGGGGACTTTGATATTTATTCCTTGCAATAATACCTATACGAAAATGTAAAGGCATACAGTCCTTGACAGCCCTTGCTAGTGAAAGAGTGTGGCCATTTTCCTGATACTGTATCTAATGTATGTCTTTACAATCGTCTATCCGTTTCCATCTCTGGCTAATTGATAATGCATTCATCTGGACATCATAACAGACTTGGGAATGTTATCTCAACACTATCTGTTTAAAGCCAACACTCAGACTGTAGGTTTGAAATTAGCTCTCTGCTGAGGCAAGAAAGTATTGTCATTTTCACAGGAGATATCAGCCCCGTAATCTTGGCAGGAGAGAGACAAAGGAACAAAGGGAAACGTCTTAACAGAGGAGAAATAATTTTCTTTTTTAATGACCCATCGCTGTTTGGAAATTTGGAGCATATTTGTTCTCCATAAATATTAGGGATGTGCAGAGATTTGAAACAATATAGATCATGTCAATGACATTGTCTATGTTGTTTCATGTTGATTTCAAAATAGAAGCACGCTCGCATACACATGTATTTTATATTGTGTGCACAAGTGCGCACACACTGTATAGAATCATGCGTGCAAATCTACCCAACAACTTGTTCGCGTATCTAAAATATATATTTTGAACCTAGCTGAATAAATTTGAATTATACAGCTGAGGGGCAACAAAAGACAGAAAACTCTCAAAAACTTTACTTCTCCGGCTAAGCGGCGCTGTTATCCAATAGCTGGATAAGTCAAAGAAAAGCACTACTTAGCCGGATAATTAACATAGGCAGATAACTAGCATTTGAAGACTTATCCAGCTATCTTACTTAATCTGGCTAAATCTGCTATGTGTGCATATTTGTATTCCTAATTTTAATCATTTACATGTGGCGATTTAACTCACATATTTTCAGCTAAATTATCACATTTTATAACATGCATGTGTGAAGGAAATTAGTGCACTAGTTTGCCCAGTTTATCCCTGGGTTATCAAGACTCCCCCCCCCCCCCCCCCCCCACACACACCACCAATTCTTCAGCCTTCACTCCCCCAGTTTACCCAGTCCTTCACCCAGTCAGTATCTGGCTATAAAAAATCCTATTCTGATTTACACCCCAGATAATTAGCAGATGTACAGATGCACAGGTAACAGCCGTGTGTGTGTCACCTTCACAGGTTATGGAATAGCTAGGCCGATACAGTAAAGTTCGCGGGAGAGCAGGCGAGCGCCAGCTCTCCTGGCGAGTGCACAGGCCAGTGTCCTGTGTGCACAATTCTGTAAACTAAAATATTTAAATTAGGGCCGGCGGTAAAAAGAGGCGCTAGGGACACTAGCGCATCCCTAGCGCCTCTTTTTTGACAGAAGCGGCAGCTGTCAGCGGGTTTGACAGCCGATGCTAAATTTTGCCGGCCTCGGTTCTCGAGCCCGCTGACAGCCACGGGTTCAGAAACCGGACTCCAGCAAAACTGAGCGTCCGGTTTTCAACCCGCTAGCTGCGGGCTGATTTCAAATCATTTTGTTTTAACTGTTTTTTAACTTTTGGGACCTCCGACTTAATATCGCTATGATATTAAGTCGGAGGGTGCACAGAAAAGCAGTTTTTACTGCTTTTCTGTGCACTTCCCTGGCGCCTACCTTTGGGTAGGCGCTAATTTCTGAAAGTAAAATGTGCGGCTTGGCTGAACATTTTACTTTCTGTATCGCGCGGGAATGACTAATAGGGCCATCAACATGCATTTGCATGTTGCGGGCGCTATTAGTCTCGGGGTGGGTTGGACGTGCATTTTTGACTGAATAAGGGGTAAAGCTAGCGCGTCCAAAACGCACGTCCAAATGCAGGTTAATACTGCGCTCCACCTGTATCGGCCTGAATACGGGTAAATGCTGGCCCCGCCCTGGAGCACCCCTGGTTCACCCTAGCCTACCCCTTTTTTATCTGAGCAAATTTATTCATGCACCATTACTTTTGAGGTCTATAAAACAGCACTTTTGTGAACATGCGCTACTTGTGCTTGCACGTGCTCATTTTAACATGTGCTCCCTTTTAAAATTCACCTTTCATCGGGCACTTGTGAATCCAGCATACTATGTGTAGAAAGCACCAGTAATGGAAGTGATTAGTAGGAGGAAGACACAAAAATATTCTGTAGCAACATTTCGAGGTACTTTGTTTCAGTCTTCAATTTCAAGATGATGTCTTTGTTTTGGGGGATATCAAGGAGCAGCGAGAGTCTTGAGTCTGTAGACTGAGTGTCTTCAAGCAATGATTCCCACTACAATAGGCGATCTAGAGCATGTATTACAACTCTAATAACTGTTAATCATCTTACCGAGCTTTTGTTGAATTTGTGGATTCAGGTGGTATTCTTCCAGTGTTAGGGATACAGGATTGTTATTCCTAACATTGCCTGCCCACCCTCATTCCCTTCCTTCCTCTTCAATGTCACCACTTCCTTTATTATCCTAGAAAATGGGCAAATTCAAATGAACAAGATTGGAAACGTGAACTAATGGCATGCACCTTTGAAAGGTCAGTGATTTATCAAAAGGTTTTACATGAATAAATGAACTTTACGTGCAGAAATGCGCTTTTGAATACTGTTTCAATGTATGCTAATTTTACGCTTGTAACTCCTTTGAAAATTCACTCCAGATTTTCCAGTCATTCTATGCCTATTGCACTTTCATGCCAGGGACAAAATATACTCCCCATGTCCTTCCACCTTCCATCCCCCAAGTAATTGCTTTTCAAAGGTTATGAGTAGCAAAAGTACAGGGTGAGTGCATTTCTTCTCTGGCACATGCACCCTCCACTCAACCTCAGGCAGCCTTCGCACTCTTCTCACCCCGATTGTTTCCCTCCCTCCCAACCCTCCATTCACCCCTCCTCTTTCTCCCACCCACTCATTCCTCACTTTTCCTTCCCACCCCTTCCCACTCTGCCCTTACCTCCCTTTTTCTCAACCCACCCACTCCCTCCACCATTATTTGTTCTTTCTCCCTCCTTTTCCCATTCACCCTCTCTCTCCCTACCCTACATACCCCTCTTCTCCTCCAAACCCTCATCTGTCTTCCCTCACCCTTCCCTCACCCTTCTCTCACCCCCTCTCTTTCTTCTTCTTTCTCCTCCCACCAAACTCAGCTACTTGCCACCCTCTTCCAGCCGTAGCACTCTCACCACAGCTGCTCCTTCACTTTAGCAGGTGGGGTCTGGGTATCCCCGCCAACCACGGCTCTCTCGGTCCCCACCAGCAGAACCATCCTCCAGCACCATCATTTCCTATTGGCAGTGCTGGACATCGTTTCCTTCCCCCTCCTAGGCTGCAGCTGCTGTTGGTGTGTGAGAGGACCATCAGGCCAGGAGCAGCCATGTACTGCAGAGAGGTCAGGAGGCAATCCCTCTCTTCCCTACAGCTTTTCAGCCTCGGCAGAGGGCCCCTTTCCTTCTGGTTCACCCTGAGCCCTGCGTCCCCCTGGAATCAGCCTTGCTCACCAGCCCCAGTGCTCCGACTCACAGAGCTCTCTCTCTCACTCTCTCTTTCCTTCAGTTGGCAGGTTCTGCCATCCTCTCCTCCTTCTGTTCTCTGTGTGCATCCTTTTTCATCGATGTGTGGATGGACGGTTTACAGGCGTAATTTGTTCCTTGCACAACTTTCCATTGGCAGGAGTTTTACACCAGTAACTAAACTATCCATGCATGTGCAGATACAAAAAACACACAGACAAGATACTATCGTCAGGAGCAACACCGTATGATAAAGAATGCCTGAGACTTTGACCCTCTGAGACAAACTGGGGGCTTCTGAAATATTCTACCACCCACAAAGCAAAGATTGAAAGGAGCAAAGAAGCCATGGTCCCTGCCAGAGACGAGCTGCTTACCATATCCTTTGCTGAAAAGTTCTACCTACCAAACTCTCATTTGCTATAGGGTCACAGGTGAGCACAGGCTGCAGTGCTATTATTATTTTAAGAATGCAATATTCGGTATAGCAAATGTTGCTTACCTGATGTAACAGGTGTTCTCACAGGACAGCAGGATGTTAGTCCTCACAAATGGGTGACATCGAGGATGGAGCCCTGTACGGAAAACTTTTCTGTCAAAGTTTCAACAAGCTTTGACTGACACTGGCACACTGGGTGCACTGAGCATGCCCAGCCTGCAATTATCCCTGTGAGCCACAGGTGTCTCCCTCAGTCTCGTCTTATAGCTAAAAAGCGCAAGCGAAACTAAAATAAAAGTATACAGACCCAACTCCGCGGGGTGGCGGGCGGGTTTCGTGAGGACTAACATCCTGCTGTCCTGTGAGAACACCTGTTACATCAGGTAAGCAACATTTGCTTTCTCACAGGACAAGCAGGATGGTAGTCCTCACAAATGGGTGAGTACCGAGCTGAGGATGCCCGGGAATGCACCAGATACACCGCAGATGCGCAAAGGCGTAACGACTGAGGTGGAAATGGGAACGGAGGGCATCCGCAACACCATAATGGGTTCGTGGAAGGATGTTGGGTAGTGAATTGAAAAAAGTAAGAGTAGGCGGACTGGCCAAACATGGAGCATGCCGGCTAGTCAAATGTAAGCAATAATAGGCTGCGAAGGTATGGAGAGGACTCCAGGCTGCAACCTGATAAAAAAGTACAAGCAGCAGTAACCAAAGGGAAGCTGTTAAGGCTAAGACGGACACAACAGTATGTGGATACCCACAGTGTTGTAGTGAAATGTCTGCTTGTTGGTAGGAAAGGAAATATAGACCACTTAATCAGAAGGATTAGGTCTGTGTGGCCACTGGAAGTAGCAGCTTGACCCTTGCATGAAGGAAAGAGTCAAGTGGAATTCACATGGAATGCAGTGCAATGTAGATAGAATGTAAGCGCAGCATTACTGTCCAGGAATGTGGAAAACCCAGTCTCTCCCTAGGACGAGAGAGAGAGGTTAGGAAAAATTAATAGAGTATTTCCTGAGGAAAGGAGATACAACATCTACCTGAAAAGGATAGAAAGTTGAATGCGTAGAACTACTCAGTGGCAGAGGAACGGAGTCAGGTGAGTATGGAAAGAGTGCATAACTCACGGACCCTGCTGGCAGGAATGACATTAAGAGGGAAAGAAGTTCCCTTGCCAAACTGTGGAAGAGAGGAATGGAAAGGCTCAAACGTAGAATGTATGAGACTTATAAGGAGAATATATATGTTCATTCCGTGATTAGAGAAATAGAGGCGGCTTGATCAGTGGATAATCCATGGTAAGCCGACTCAGAGAGGATTACCGAAAACGGGAACCCAACTCCCAAAACGATACACCTCCTAAGAGAAAGGTGTATCTATGTGGAGGATGTCTGGAGAACAGAATCCGAGGGAGTAAGAAAAAATGGTGGAAAAGTAAAAGGGGTAATACCTCTTTTTTTTTTTTTTAGCGTCAGGAGGTAAAGCCTGCCATATTAAACGGCAAGATTTATGTTTAGAAGGTTTTGTGACGCTACCAGAACCTAAGAACATCAGTAAGTCTATGATTTGGGACTGACTGGTGAGGGAATAAAAGGTTACTGATATGATGGATTGAGAAGTATGGGAAGCATACTGATCTCAGTCAGGGAGTGGGGAAAAGAATACTGAACCCCATCCCAGTTCAACATTAGAAGAATGCTGGCTACGAGAGGCAGCAGAAGAGATATATTGAAGAGGCCTTTGATGGAAGAAAAGGCATCTAAGGGAACGCATAGGAAACATGTGTAGGGAGCAGAACCTGTGCATCGTATGGAATGATGCAGACGCAGAGGAAAGTTTAGTTAAACTCAGCGTTAAAAGATTTGCCCTGTACACATGTAATTGAGACCATTCGAGAGGATAGAACCTACGTGGAGAAGGTCAGATAGAGCGTTCATTAAATCTCTTAGATATGTGGCCCAAGGACGCATGAAGTGAACAAGGGCCAAGGGTAGAGCTGCGCAGCTGTCTAGCAGAGCAGCTAAGAGGTTGTGCGTGCTTATGAGTTGGAAAGCACATTGTCCCTATGCTGTCTGTCTGTATGCACAAAGAATTGTTGCAAAAGCAGTATTGGAAGGCATAAGGGCATAACTCATGGGTGCAACGTCCAGGACGTTTATGAGAAACTATGCTGGAGTGCAATAGATGCATAATGGGTTGACAGCTTTCAGGAGAAACTTTATAACCCTAAGGAATTGCGAGCATGAGTCGAAGGAGACTAGGTCCTAGTTCGAACTGGGATAAGAATCAGGGACGAAAGCAATGAAACCACTTAGGTCCATTGAGTATAGAATGTCACTGAATATAACCCATAGCAGTTTTGAATTATGAGAAAAATGCATAGTGGGAAGAAACCCCATAGCCCAACCATGAAAAGTTGAAAGGCTGAGGTTATGGAAAATATGCGCAGGGACATATAACAATGTATCAGAATGTCTGTGCGCATGCTGGACAAGAGGGTCTTAAGACTGTGGTGTCCAGAAGTGTTACAGAAGGGATTTATGGCAGTGACAGTAATCCCAGTTAGTAAATGTATAGTGAGTCCTGAAAAAAGTGAGAGCTCCTTGCATGTACTGAAAGTGGTTAGCAGTAGTCTATGCAAGGAAAGTGAATGATGTTACACTCCGCAGAGAAAACAGCATTCACCAACAGTGATGCAAGAGACAGTTCACTTACCGAAGCTGGTGCCAGCGGCAGAGCTTGGGGTTGTAATGTTGACTCACCATAAAGCACATAGAAACATTAAAATAATGTACTTACTGCAGTATGGAGTGATGGTAACCAAAGATACCATTGTACCTGTGACGTCTAAAGAAAGTTGGATTTTCTTAGGTCCAGGATGTGCGGAGAGTAACTATTTTCTGTTAAAAGAAAGAATAGTGCAATTAAAACTCCCCAACCCCCCTCCCTTCTCCCCTCTGCACTTCGTAGCGCCTGGGGGAGTGTACCGGGACTTTGGTACAAGGTGGGGTGGCCGCTCTGATATCTGACCAGATGGGAGACCAGGAGGTGTCCCAATGGAGGATATCATGTAGGCTCCTGCAGGTGTGTGAGCGGTAAGTGGTACCCGCATTTCTGTATGCTGTACAAGGAGACACTGAGACCTGTGGCCAGGCCTCAAGGTGGACTTGTACATGGGGCAATGGTTGCTGAATCTCATGTTTAGCAGATCAGCCAATGCAGCTGGACCTTGGTTGGGAGGGAACCAAGAGTCAGAGCATTGGTCGGCACAGGGACTTGTTACTGACAAGAGAAGAAGCCCTGCTGCAATCCCAAGAAGATAGAGGGGTTCTCCTGATATTGTGGCTAACATAGCTAACATAGTGATATGTGACACTAATACAGTTCTAAAAGGCACATGACCCAGAACTTTTCGAACCACGGTCCGAATGGGAGAACACAACTCTATGGGAATGCCGCCGAAGCGGGTACTTACCATCCGACGTGGATCGCCGCAAGACGAGCCGGTGAAGATTGTTGACCCCGACGGTCTCCGGAGTCCTCGAGGGTAAGGCCGGGGACGTAAACGTCCATCTCGCTCTGAAACCCGGTATGGTGGCACAGGTACAGAGGAGACAGGCCAGGCGTGAGTGGCGTTTAGACTGCTAAGTGTAACAGATGGCCATAGTCCCACACCACTTGACGGTGGGGCACGCCAGGAACAGAGGAGCCCTAACGGAACTCATGTTCCCTTCCCTCGTCACAGCGGCTCGATGTGTCGTGACGCCAATGCAGAAGCTGTCGGACCTGGATCCGGAAGTTCTGGATCACCAAGGACTGCCAAAACTGTAGGAACAGTGCTGATGGCAGTGGTGATGTCGCTCTGCCCGAGCGTTGTCCAGCCTGGAGAAGGATGGCACCGATGTGCTGGATGGCGTCAGCGGCGGACGATCACGATGTCGGCAATGATGGGTGCCACGGTGCTCGGCCCGGTCTTTCCCCAGCGCCGAGATGGAAGCCCTCGTCGTCCTGGAAGGCGATCGATGACGAACTGTCAGCACGCCTGCTCTGCTCCTGACACAATGGAGTGTCTTAAGCTAATACGGGGCTTAAAAAAGAACCCAAAGCGTGGAGCAATGTGAGGAGGCGAGGGTATTATGTGGCGGTGCTATGTCGGTATTGACGATATTGAAGACAACCTAAGGGGCTTCGAGGATATCATCAAAATGGGTATGAAAAATCGTCGATGACTGGCCAGGAGAATGATGACAGTGACGGGCACTGACAGCAGTGGCATAGGTATCTTTGAAACGATGTGGAATCGAATAATCGAAAAACATTGCCGTTATTGAAAAAGATACCGGCATCGACTGAGTCGAAGTCGAATCAATAGGGCGTCAAGGACACCGAAGGAAAACGGAGGTGTCGAGGGCATCAATGCATGGAGGCGGGCATTTATGCCGTTTGTGGCATGGCCAAGGGCATCAACTATAGGGCCACAGACGTTGACGGTATCGATTTGGACAGACTCAGATTTCCAAGTGTACATGGCATCGGTGCCCCAGACACGTGTGTCGGTGGCATCGATATGGACACGTATGGAATCGATGGCATGGATCTCCCAGTCGATGAATTCCATCCCGGCATCAACGCCAGTCCTGGAATCGGCATGGGCATCGATGCCAGCCATAAGGCTGGCATTGGCATCAACGCCCATCCACGGAATCGAGCCGACATGGATACCCACCGATGGGACCCACCTGGGCATCGAATTTCACCGATGGGAGGAGCCTGGCATCGACTGCCCTCGATGGATGCATTCTAACATAGATGCCCATGGATGAAACACCTGGGCATCGGTGTCCATCGATGCAAAAGGACCCGGCACCGATGCCATCGACGGACGGCCATCCGGCACCAATGCCATCGACGGACAAGCCATCCGGCACCGATGTCCATCGATGGGGACCATCCGGCACCGATGTCCACCGATGGGGACCATCCGGCATCGATGCCCACCGACGAATCGATGTGGCACCGATGCCCACCGATGGAAAAGGGCTGGACATCGGTGGGGAGGATGGGGCATCGATGGCATCCCCAAAAGGGGGGGTGGCATCGATGAAGTGACCCTGGGATCGTTAAAAAGTGTCTCGGGCAGCGGTGGCGGCGACCCGAGTATGCATGGCAGTGACTAACAGCGTGTGCGTCAATGGCATGCATCCGGGTAGGGACGGCACCGAGGAAGCCCAAGGAAAAAAACAGTGCGTAGGAGGAAAAAGCCTGGTAGCACTGAAAAGCAAAAAACATGGATAAAGGCATCAGGGCACCGTGGGGGAGGGGCGCTGATGACATATAAAAGCCCAGGGCGGTTTAGGAGGGTCCCGGTGTAGCGATAGGGTATCGACTGCGTGAGGGTACCAGGGAACGAAGGACTTGAAGCTACAGAAGTCCTAAAGTTAAGGAAAAAATCCCTACCCCACTAGCTTAAGCAAGCAGAGTGTCACAGAGATACTCGCAAGCTGTTTAAAGCTAACTGAAAAATGGGGGAAGGGAAGGCTTCAGTCAGTTAACAGCCTTAAGATAGTGACAGGAACCGACCGAAAAATAAGAATTAGTACTCACCGAGCGTCGTAAAAACGTACGCGGAGGGAGACCTGTGCAGGGAAAAGTGTTTTTTGAAGTGAAAAGTTAAGTGTTTCCATGAGGTAATTAGTTAAAAAATCCTCACAGAGCTCCAACCGCTATGCTGACTGCAGAGCGGAAAAAAGAAGACTGAGGGAGACACCTGTGGCTCACAGGGATAATTGCAGGCTGGGCATGCTCAGTGCACCCAGTGTGCCAGTGTCAGTCAAAGCTTGTTGAAACTTTGACAGAAAAGTTTTCCGTACAGGGCTCCATCCTCGATGTCACCCATTTGTGAGGACTACCATCCTGCTTGTCCTGTGAGAATAGCAATAATCCAGTTATGTAAATTCACTGCTTGTTTTTTATTTAAATTGCAAAGATTCTTAACCCTTGTAACCTTCACATTACAAGTATCCCAAGTAAAAGATTGAAGTTTATACACGAAGTGAAAGCACATACAGAGCAGGACTGTGATGCAGACATATAGCAAATGTTGCTTACCTGATGTAACAGGTGTTCTCACAGGACAGCAGGATGTTAGTCCTCACAAATGGGTGACATCGAGGATGGAGCCCACCACGGAAAACTTCTGTCAAAGTTTAAACAGAACTTTGACTGGCCCCTACTGGGCATGCCCAGCAAGGCACTGACCCTGCAGCCAGCAGGGGTCTCCCTTCAGTCTGATTTTCAAAGCTACAGGCAGTGCCTAAAAAGTAAAAATAAAACGAACCCAACACCGCGGGGTGGCGGGCGGGTTTCGTGAGGACTAACATCCTGCTGTCCTGTGAGAACACCTGTTACATCAGGTAAGCAACATTTGCTTTCTCACAGGACAAGCAGGATGGTTGTCCTCACAAATGGGTGAGTACCGAGCTGAGGATGTCCTGACTTGCACCAAATGCACCCAATGACGTGCAATAGGCACAACAACTGGGGTGGAATTTGGTAAAGGGCATCCGCACCCTACCGGGAAGGTGGAAGGGTGTTGGTACATCATGTTGGAAAAAGGTTACGCAAGACAGATTGGCCGAAGATGGAGTCCTGTCTTCCAGCTTTGTCCAAACAATAGTGGGCTGCAAAGGTATGGAGAGAACTCCAGGTTGCAGCTTTGCAGATGTCAGGAAGCGGCACCGATCGAAGGTGTGCCACTGACGTCGCCATGGCCCTCACAGAGTGTGCTTTCACACGGTCTTGAAAAGGAATGCCAGCTTGCTGATAGCAAAAAGAAATGCAGTCCGCCAACCAGGAGGAAAGAGCCTGCTTACCCACAGGATGTCCTAACTTGTTAGGATGGAAAGAGACAAATAATTGAGTGCTCTTCCTGTGAGCAACTGTACGGTCTAGATAAAAAGCTAGAGCTCGTTTGCAGTCTAGGGTATGCAGAGTCTGTTCCCCGGAGTTGGAGTGGGGCCTGGGAAAAAAGATAGGTAGTATGATGGATTGATTAATATGAAACTCAGAAACTACCTTAGGTAAAAATTTAGGGTGAGTGCGGAGTACCGCCCGGTCCTGCAGGAGCTTAGTGTAAGGCGGATAGGTAACTAGGGCCTGCAATTCACTAACCCTGCGAGCTGAAGTGATAGCCAAAAGGAATAACACTTTCCATGTGAGATACTTTAATTCACAGGAGTGCAGAGGTTCGAAAGGAGGTTTCATTAGACGACCAAGAACCAGGTTAAGGTCCCAAGATGGGGCCGGAGGACGTAAGGGTGGCTTCAGATGGAGCAAGCCTTTAAGAAAACGTGTTACCAGGGGTTGTACTGAAATAGGGACACCCTGTACACCTTTATGGAAGGCGGCTACCGCACTGACATGCATTCTGATTGAAGAGGTTTTAAGACCTGATTCAGAGAGATGCCATAAATAGTCCAAGAATTTGGAGATTGGACAGGAAAGGGGATCAAGGGACTGAGAAGTGCACCATGATGTGTACCTTTTCCATTTGTATGAGTAAGACTTTCTTGTGGAAGGCTTTCGTGAAGCTATCAGGACCCGAGAAACGGAATCTGAAAGGTTGAAAGGCTGAAGGACTAACCTTTCAACATCCATGCCGTCAGGGACAAGACTTGGAGGTTGGGATGGAGGAGGCATCCGTCGTTTTGAGTAAGCAGATGCGGGTCCTTTCCCAGAGGAATGTGCCTGCGGATGGAGAGATCCTGGAGTATTGGAAACCAAACTTGGCGTGGCCAGTAAGGTGCTATCAGGATCATGGTTCCTCCGTCCTGGCGTAGCTTCACGAGAGTCTTTGACACAAGAGGGAGTGGAGGGAATGCATAGAGCAGACCGGTTGTCCACTTGAGGGAGAATGCATCCCTCGGCCGAGAGTGCTGGCTCCGAATGAGAGAGCAGTAATCGTCCACTTTGTGGTTCTGAGGGGACGCAAAGAGGTCTATGCGGGGAGAACCCCACTTGTGAAACAGAGAGGTCGCTACCAGAGGATCGAGTGACCACTCGTGTGGTTGGAAGACACGGCTCAGCTGGTCTGCCAATACATTGTCTACTCCCGGCAGGTAAGTGGCCCTGAGGTACATGGAGTGGGAGAGGGCTTCCGCCCAGATCAGCGCAGCTTCCTGACACAGAAGGAAGGAGCCTGTGCCTCCCTGCTTGTTTATGTACCACATGGCCACTTGGTTGTCCGTCTGGATTAAGATTATCTGATGAAAGAGATGATCTTTGAAAGTGCGGAGCGCATAGCGGATTGCTCGAAGTTCCAGGAAATTTATCTGGTGTTCGGCTTCCTCTTTGGACCATAACCCTTGGGTTTGAAAGTCGTCCACATGGGCTCCCCAACCGATGTGAGAAGCGTCGGTGGTTAGGATTACTTGCGGATCCGGTGGAAGAAAGGGTAAGCCCTGAAGGAGGTTGACCTGAGTCGTCCACCAGGTTAAGGATAGGCGCAGCGCTTGTGTGACTGTGACTATGGAGGACAGAGGCTGAAAAGCTTGAATCCATTGGTGTCGTAGAGTCCATTGTGTTACTCTCATGGCTAGTCGGGTCATGGGAGTGACTTGAACCGAGGATGCCATGTGCCCTAGGAGAATGAGGAACTGGCGAGCCGTGGCAGTGTTCTGAGACTGGAGCTGGCGAGCCAGGGACATTAGGGTGTGGACCCTCTGAAGAGGAAGGTAAGCCTTTGCTTGTAAGGTGTCCAAGTCTGCCCCAATAAAGGATAAGGTTTGAGACGGGACTAAGCAAGATTTCTCGTAATTGACGAGAAACCCTAAGGAAAGGAGTGTTTGAATTGTCAATTTTAGGGAGGATTGAGCTATCTGTTGGGTGGAGGCCCTGATTAGCCAATCGTCCAGGTATGGGTAGACGTGGACACCTTCCCTCCTTAGGAATGCTGCTACCACTACGAGACATTTGGTAAAGACTCGTGGGGCAGAAGCTAGACCGAAAGGGAGGACACGGTATTGATAATGGTCGTGGCCTACTAGAAACCGCAGATATTTGCGATGGGATTGTGTGATCGCAATGTGGGTATAAGCGTCCTTGAGGTCGAGAGAGCACAGCCAATCCCCTCTTTGCAGCAGAGGGAGCAGCGTGCCTAGGGTTACCATTTTGAACTTCTCTTTTTGAAGGTATTTGTTGAGGGCTCGAAGGTCCAAAATGGGACGTAGTCCCCCTGATTTCTTTGGTATTAGGAAGTATCTGGAATAGAATCCCTTGCCTCGTTGAGAGGGAGGAACGGGTTCTATAGCATTTGATTGCAGAAGAAGGGATACTTCCTGTTGTAATTGAGCCAAATGGGTGGATAGACTCCACGCTTGAAGAGGCGGGGAGTCTGCCGGAAGAGTTATGAAGTTGAGGTGGTAACCCTGTGCGATAATTGTTAGCACCCACTGATCTGAGGTGATCTGCAACCAAGGTTGTAGAAAATGGTTCAGTCGACCTCCTACAGGGATGTCCGGAAGAGGGGGTTGGCATGTGTTCCCTACAGGGGAGTCAAAGGCCAGCCGCAGGCCCAGGAGGAGGGGCTACAGTAGGCCTTTGTTTCCTAGGCTGACGCGGCTGAGGCCTAGTAGAGGATCGAGCTGGACGAGGCCTGGCCGATGGAGGGTAATAACGGCGTGGTCGAAAGAATGACTTCTTAGAGTCTTTCTTTTGCGGTTGCTTGGAGGTCAGCTCAGGTGGGACAGATGAGAGTTGTTTCAACGTCTCATGGTGGTCTTTCAACTCCGCCACAATCTGCTGAATTTGCTCTCCAAACAAATTATCGCCTAAGCAGGGTAAATCAGCAAGACGATCCTGAACCTCTGGGCGAAGGTTGGATGATTTTAACCAAGCCCAACGTCTGGCTGAGATGGCTGTGGCTGAAACTTTTGTGGAAGCATCGAATATGTCGTAGGCAGTCCTAATCTCGTGCTTCCCTGCCTCAAATCCCTTGTGAAGAAGGGCTTGAAGCTGCGGTTGGTATTGGTCTGGCAACGTGTCAGCATAGTCTTGCATCTGCTTAAGGATGGCTCTGTTGTACTGAGTCATGTAAAGTTGATATGAAGCTATGCGTGAAATCAACATAGCTCCATGATAGACTTTCCGTCCAACACTATCTAGGAACTTGTTGTCCCTGGTAGGTGGGGTAGAAGAGTGTGGCTTAAGACGCTTGGCCTTCTTCTGCGCGGACTCAACCACAACAGAGCGATGATCCAGTTGAGGTTTTTGGAAACCTGGTGCTGACTGGACAAGGTAGGTGGAGTCAGCTTTTTTGTTAACTGGGGACACTGATGAAGGAGATTCCCAGTTTTTCTTGAGCAGATCCAAAAACACCTGGTGTATAGGGATGGAAGCGATGATTTTTGGAGCATCCAGAAATTGAAGGAGTTCCATCACCTGGTGTCTGTCATCAGCTTCAGATTGTAGTTGAAAAGGTACAACTTCTGACATCTCTTTCACAAAATTAATGAAAGATAGATCCTCAGGAGGAGATCTTTTTCTACTCTCTGTAGGAGATGGTGGCGAAGGCAAATCTGTGTCAGAAGATGTATCATCATCATCACCCCAGGTATCGTAGGGATCAAGTGGGGTTTGTAGCCCTGATGGACCTGGCTGAGGCTCTGAAGGCATCGATGGAAACCGAGGTGGAATCGGTGCCGTAGGTGGAACCAGAAATGGCATCGATGGCTTCGGTGCTGCCGATGGAATCGGTGCCTGGCGTGGAATGGATGGAACCGAAGGATATATCGGTGGAGATATACCAGAAGGCACCGATGGAACCACCCCGGAAGGGGGAATCCGGAACGGTGTTTCTCCTGCCGATGAAAATCCAGTCGGAGACGGTGGTGTTGTCGATGGTACTAGAATCACCGATGGAAGGGCCGTCATGAGCGCCTCCATGCGACTCAGTAGCGGTGCTAGCGCTTGTATCAACGGCTCGGTGGTCGGTTCCCTCCTCGGTGGCGAAGCCGGTGCCGGTGTCGGTGTCGGGGGCGGCACTGGAACCGGTGCCGGAGACGGTGCCGATGGAGGTTGCAATTTCTTCATCGCTTTCTCGATGGCCTCCTGGACCAGCCGGTCCAGTTCTGCCCGGAGACCAGGGGTAACCATACCCGGCTCGACGGGAGAGGGAGGCTGAGGCAGGGCCGGAGGGACCACCGTAACCGGTGGGATCACGGCCCCCGCACCCCGGAAGGGTGAGGGTTTCCTCGATGCCGGCGAACGAGACGTGGAGGGTGTCCGGTCTGTTCGCGGCTTCTTTGTCGGTGGCTCGGCTTGAGCAGAGGTCGATGGCTGTGGATCCTTGACAGGCCGAGACTTGTGCCGTCGATGGCGGTGCTTTTCCTTCCGATCCCCTCGCCCATCCAGGGAAGGGACGGGAGTCGACGGCCGAGAAGCGATCGATGGCGGACGGTCACCGGAGGGTTGACGATGATGGTACAACTTCGACGGTGCCGGTTCCGATGACGTCGATGCTATCGATGGCGTTGGGGTGGGTGCATGGAAGAGGAGCCCCATCTTCTCCATCCTGGCTTTGCGACCCTTGGGTGTCATTAAGGCACATTTGGTGCAAGTCAGGACATCATGCTCACTACCCAAACACATTACACAAACCCTGTGGGGGTCTGTGATGGACATAGTCCGGGTACAATCCGGACAACGGCGGAACCCCGTTGCCATGGCCTGAAGCCAAAATTTAGGCTGGGGATCGGTAAGTGCCAACAGGCCTCAAGGGCCAAAATCGACGGTAGTCGATGGAAAAAGGCAAAAAACTTACCGGGTTCCGTAAGATGACTAAAAATTTGTCGAAGGGAGACCCCTGAGGGGCAAATTTTCTTAGGAAAATAACTTCCAAATTCCTGTCAGGAACGTGGTTAGAGAGCTCCTTTCACTGCGTGGCAACTGCTGCGCGGAAAAAAGAAGACTGAAGGGAGACCCCTGCTGGCTGCAGGGTCAGTGCCTTGCTGGGCATGCCCAGTAGGGGCCAGTCAAAGTTCTGTTTAAACTTTGACAGAAGTTTTCCGTGGTGGGCTCCATCCTCGATGTCACCCATTTGTGAGGACAACCATCCTGCTTGTCCTGTGAGAACAACAATTCCTGTACAAGTTAGCACAAAGCCCCAGAGACAGGGAAATGAAAGGAATACTTTTGGGAAAGCAGAGGATGAGCACAAAGAGGCAAAGAGCCTTGGTCAGTTGCACAGAGGCGAGAGCATCAGAGCTGTTAGTGCATATGAGTCTGGAAAACCAATGTGTCCCCTAGTTGTAATGTACTGTGCTTTACCTCCAGGCGAGACAGCCAAACAAATCCAGTGAAGGCCTCACTGAGCTTTATCCCATGAATGCATTTAAAAAAAAAAACCAACATTTCAAGCCATTTAAAACCTGTTCTAAAATAATTTTGAAAATTGATAATAGAGATGGGCATTCATTTTTAACAAATGCCAAAAATGCAGTGAATGAAGCCATTTTTGCTTTATTCTAAATGGAACAACTGAAAATAACCTCCTACAAAAATACCCACAAATATGTGGGTATGTGTGTCATTTTTTTTTATTAGCTTCTGGTGGCCCTGGTTGGGCCTTCCTGGTGCCAAGGCCTAGCCTTGGACTGGGGCCAGGCACTAAAGCTTAGACTCAAGGTAGCATAAATAGCTACTATATAGCAGGGGATTGTCGATAGTTTCTCTCTCTCTCGCTCTCACGCACATTATTTTAGTTTGGAGGATTTTCCTGATTTGTGCTGTTGTGGGTCATCTTTCTGAGCCATTATTGGAAACGTTCTCTGTGTGGTAACCTTCTCTGTGTAAGGTTAGATCAGGGGTAGGGACGATTCTGCTGCTTTCCATCTCACCTCCAGTGAACAGATCAGTCAGTGACCTCATGCAGAGGAGTTTTAGTTTTTGAGTTGTTTTTCCTCAGTGACTATCTTCTCATTTGGGAGACCAAGAAGTTTTTCTTCCCTTCTTGTCTCTTCTTTGTTTCTCTTTCATTTGTGTCCAAGTCTAATTTTGTTCCTTTGGATCAAGAGTACCCTTTGTACCAGGGAATCAGTTTCCAATGCATTAAGAGAAGAGGAAGAGCCTGAAAAGTGGAGGTTTCATCAGAAAGAAATGGATTCCTGTCCATTACCGGAGGAAAGGAGCTGAAGGTATTGTGCAAGAATTGTTTTTGCTACTGACTCAAGTGTGCTGCACTTGAAAGGAAAGTGCCCACTTGTGCTTTCAGAGGGAGATCTAAGGTATTTAAGAAGACAACAGGAGAGGTAGGAGAATTGGGACTTGCTGTGTTCTGATTAGTTCTTTCAGACTAAATTCTAACCATTTCTACAGTGGGGAGAAGATTAATATAAATTTGGGAGCTGGAAGGATTATGGGGCAGATTTTCAAAGGGTTACACGCGTAACTCCGAAAACCTGTCCCTGCGTGCGCCGAGCCTATTTTGCATAGGCTCGGCGACGCGCGCAAGCCCCGGAACGCGCATATGTCCCGGGGCTTTGAATAAGGGGGAGGGAAAGGGGTGAGGTGCCGGTCCAGGGGCGGTCTGGGGCGGGTCCGAGGCCTCCAGCATAGGGGAGGCAGGCATAAATCACTAAATAAAGGTAGGGGGGATTTAGGTAGGGCTGGGGGGCGGGTTAGATAGGGGAAGGGAGGGAGGCGGAGGGAATGGGGAAAGCCATCGGGGCTCCCCTAGGGCTCGGCGCACGCAAGGTGCACAAGTGTGCAGCCCCTTGCGCGCGCCGACCCCGGATTTTATAACATACGCACGGCTGCGTGCGTATGTTATAAAATCGGGCGTAGATTTGTGCGCGCCGGGTTGCGAGCACAAATCTTCGCCCGCGCGCATGTTATAAAATCTGGCCCTATGCTTTCTTCAGTCTGAATAATTGAAAGGAGAAGGAGATCCTTTGTTAAGGAATTGTCTTTATAAATTCAGAGACTTTAATAGAAGAGTGAGGTCACAAATGTATCCATATTTCTTCTTCATAATTGTTCATCAACTTTATTTAAATCTAAGTGCTGTAAAGACTCTTCATTCAGTTTATCAACTATCAGTAATGAAGTTGGCAAGCACTTTGCTTCTGAGTGTGATTACCGCTGCTATAGGCTGTGGAGATTATCAGAGCTGTTTAGAGAGAGTGAAAAAGGGGTTGTGTAGTACTTTGATTAATGCAAAAGGGTCTTGAAGCCATGCTTCCCCCCACAGAGAGACCTGGACCTCAGAAGTGAAAAGCTATCCATGCAGATAGGGTCCTTTTTTTTATTTCTATGGGGTCTTTGGGGGCAGCATCAGGGTTCTATCCCACCCAGGGGTTATATCTGCATACTAAAGGCTCAGTCCCAGGACAGGGGCAATGGAGGGCATTGCAGGCTTGTATTTTATTGTACTGTTAGCAAGTTTTACGTTTGCAAGGGTACTTTAAAAGGTGAATTTTAAACGAGTTGCAGGAGTACAAATTAGCACATGTGTGAGCAAATAGAACATATTGCTTTTTTATAAGCCTCAAACATACATGCCCAATAATGGTTAGCGAATACATTTGCTCGTATGTAAAAGGGCCAGGCTAAGGGAAGAGATGAGGGGTAGTCCGGGGTGAGGCCATCGTTTGTGCGTATAAGTTGCAATTTTATAACCTGCAAAAGCAATGCGTGTCCGGTTGGTACCTGCACATATTTATAATTGCTAATTATCTGGTGTAAGTCAGAATAAAATTCTTTATAGCCAATTATTGACTATGTGAGGGGGCTGGGTAAACTGGGGGGAGTTGAGACTGAAGAAACAAGAGGTCTGGATGACCTAGAGTTAGACTGGGCAAACTAGTAGACTCTTGGCACACTGATTTTCCACAGCAGCTTCTAAAAGAAAATAAATCGTGAAAAATGCACATTTAAGAAAAAGAACTAACAGGTGCACTTCAGCAAACTTGTAGAATCAGTTTTATATAAACTTTCATTAATTTATGAGGGGACCCCCACGATCTGTGCCCCCCTCACGTTTGGCTCAGTACACCTTCCCTAGCAGCAGGGTCAGGCCACATCGTCATCGGTCCTGAAAGGTGCAGCCGTTAGAGGGCCTGAAGGCACTGGAATCACTGTCAGTCCATGATCTCCTGTGCCTTTAAAAAGGCTAACTTGAACAGGGAAACAACACTGCCCTTGAGTTAGTTCTGTAAAGATCTGAGGCCATCAAAGTCCTTCTCTCTACATTTGGTAGGTAATTATTCCCCCATCCTCTCAGCACCTTAAAAGATGAGGAATGCCTGGCTGATTGGGAGCCTGTTTGCATAATTGCTCAGCCTGAGAGATTAACACCTGCATAAAATAGCTGCCATAACCACAAAGGGATAGTGAGGGACAACTTAGGCAGGAGAGAGTAAAAAGACAGATGATACAGACTGTTGGCAGAAATTAAAAGGTTTTGAGAACGACATAGCATGGGGTAGGGGTGGGAATGGGGAAAATTTCATATTTATTTTTTGTTTTAGGGGGCTTTTCCCCCACAAATTTCAATTTGTATAATGTTTATTTCATTTCCTCAGTTTAAAAAAAAAATAAAAATAAAAATTGAACCCTCACCCAAAAATGGAAAAAATAAATAAATGGGACCAGGGCCAGAATCTTCTGCAGCCCCCACTTACCTGGTCTGGGGGTTATCCACAGATGAGGCCTATGCCATGACCTTTCGAGGGGCCTAGGAAGAGGTAGCAGTGACCCTCCATGGCCTAAGCCTATGCAAGGCCAAGACTTTATTTTGGGCCCAGGCATTGGGACCAGCTGGTCCTGAAGCCTTGGCCTTATGTAGGCTTCTGTAACCTTGGCTGAGACCCTACACAAGGACAAGCCTTGGAGGCCAGCTACCAATGCCAGGGCCTAGGCCCAGGCCCAATGCCGGGGCCCAGCCTGGAGTTTGGTTTCCGACACCTGAACCTCGGAATAGGCCAAAATCTGGACCCAGGCCCAACACCACAGCCCAGTCAGGAGGCTATGTCCTATTGCCAAGCCCCAGCCAGGATCTAGGCATGAAGCCATTTCCCAGCCCAGAAGCTGTGTCCCGATGCCTGGGCCTCAGCCTAGGCAAGGGCCCAGGGCTAACACTACAGCCTGGCCAGAAGGCCAGGTCCCAATATTGGGTCTTTGCCCAAACTCAGGCCCAATGCAGGGACCTGGCTTGGAAGTCAGATCCCAATGCTTGGGCCTCAGCCCAGGCCTGGAGCCCAGACCTCGGAGATGCTCTTTGCTGTCTTTATTCTTCAGCTGTTCTTTGCCAGCTAATGCCATCCACTGGAGTCGTTGCGCCAGAGTTAATTTACTCTGGCACATCCTTCCCAGCGAGGATGCCATTTTGATGTATGGCAGAAAACTGGGTTCAGGCTGGGCTGGATATTGGGCCCAGACCCAGGCCTGATGCCAAGGCCCGGCCCAGAGGCCATGTCCTGATGCAGTTGCCATTATCAAAATAGCACCCTCCACTCTTTTGGCGAAGAAGATCCAAAGAAAGAACAGGCCGAAGAAGATCTCTGCAGCCTGGGCTCTGGGCCTGGGCTGAGGCTCCGGTGTTGATCCTGTGTCCAGGCCCTGGCCTGGGAAATTTCCCAGACTGGGCCTTTGCTCGGGTCTCAGCCTAGGCCCCAGCATTGGGCCAGACTTAGACTGAGACCCCGGAATTGTGCTCAGGCATAGGCTGCAGCCCTTTGTCAGGTTGTGGCCTATGCCTAAGTGAGGACCAATCTTCTAGCCTAGGCCAAGGCACCGGAGTCGCACTCGGACATAGTCCAGAATCCCCATTTTGGGTCTCATCTTACTCCCCAGGTGAGGCCCCAGCTTGGGGCCTAGGCCCAAATGCAGACATTATTATTTTTAAATAGGTTTCCAAACAAAATGAGATTCCGATGAAATTTCATTGGAATTTATCTTGTTCCATTTTGAAAATGGTAGGAAACAAACTAGAAAATGTCGTCTTATTTCCTTTTTCATCTCTCCCTACTATGGGGTAAGGGTTGGATGGGGGTAAGCACATTGCCCACATGTTAGCCTTGGGACTCCAGTTCGGGCCACATCCCTGATTTATATTTGCAGTACGTGTTTGTATACCGAATGGAATAGCTCTTCCTGAAGAGTTAATTTAAGCAGTTGGCATTTCACTACTTTGGCAATCACACAAATTACTTAAATTCAGATGTCATTCAATTTATTTTGCTGTATAAAAGCTTTTACTTTCTTTCCAGTAAATGAGTCATCTTTGTCAATGAGTTCTTGTACTTTGACACCATATCTATTGTGAATAAAGCCATTAAATTTAATTCCTGCTTAATGTTTGCATGTCCTGTCTCCTGTTGACACTGCTGGATATGGAAGGCACCTTGCAAAAGGAAACGTTTTCCAGAATTATTCTTTCTGGATATAGGGGTTGGAAATCCTTCACGATTAGGCATTTAAAGGTATAGTCCAGCCAGACCACCTTCTCTGGCATAGTCATAAGATTCTGGCCTCTGTTACTCCACCTCTGACCCAGGTGCTAATTTTCTGGAGTTTAAAAAATGGGCGCAAAGCAGTCCAGGCTCCAGCATTGCCTCCCTGTACTGCAGGCCGATACTTAATTTCTTCATTACCAGGGGAGTTGCATGTTCCCACGCTAATCCTATCTTGGATTTTCACCTGGGTTTTAGCCTGTCGTTTCTTCACGCTAAAATGTCTACACCTAGTGAAGTTATTTTAACGCAGAAAAATCCACACTAAAACATGACTTGAAACCCACACTTAGGTCAATGTGATATGTTACATTGGCCACCATTGCAAATAAATTCCATGATTCTGAGATTATTTTGGCTGTTTATCACCTTAGTAGCAACAATAGGACTCCTTGGTGAGCTGTAATTTGTAATATTTCACAGTCATGTTATATCTGATCTTCATCCTCACCTCATAATTAGAATTATGAGACATGCTGTCTAATATGATGTCAGAACGAGCAGTTCTGATGTGTGTCGTGAGTAGATGTGATTTGTACCCCCTCAAAATAGAGAGCTGCAGTCAGGAACAAAAGCTTAAACACCCACAAAGCTTTCTGTGGTGTTTCTTATTATAAATATAGGCAAGCAGCTGTAAAAACAGAACTAAAGGCTTAAGAATGGGAAAGAGTCCATAAACAGCAAAAACAACAGCACAGTATGCTACAAGGAGATGCATCTGTTTTTGTCAAATGGAAAAAAACTCAACGAATGAGGCCATTTTTGTACATTCTATTTCTACAGTCATACAATAAAATAACACCGCCTGCACAGTAGGAAGGCTCCAAAGTGACATCATTTCAGCACCATACCCAGGAGGATGGTGCCATTTTTTAAGTAACGGGGTCAAGACGGAAGCGAATGAGCATCACTCCGGCCTGTTTCACTGCTGTATCTGGGAAGGGACTATGAGGTGGCTAGGGTGGGAATGCCCTGGCCCCAGCATGTCTGAAAGCCCTGGTCAGGGGCTAGTCTCTGAACCAGGTCCATCCTGGGATTAGGCCTCACTACCAGGCTTGGTAGTGAGGCTTGGCTTCGGCACCAGGGCAAGACCTCAGTGTCAGGACTTGACCATGGGTTAGGCCTTGGCGCTGGACTCTAATGCCAAGCACAGCCCAGAGTTAGACTCCAAGGTCTGACTTGGAGAAGGTTTTTTTTTTTTGGCTTAGGAAGGTCAGACAGAGCTACCATTAGTCTTTTCTTTTTAGCAGTTTGGTGGGTTTTTTTAGTTTTGTTTGGTAATATTTTGTTTAATGACTTCTTTGGTTTGACAAACAAACGTAACCGGAAAGAAACAATAAACAAACCAAACTGAAACAAAACTCCCTTCCCCCCCTAAAAACTAAAATACAAACCAAACCACATGGGAATGCACACCCAAGAAAGTTATTAGATTTTTATAATGATGTTGGTTTAATATGATCTATTCAAAATAAAATGAGAAGCTTGGGAGTGAGCACCAAGGTGGTGGCGTGCATTACAAACTGGTTTACGGATAGAAAGCAGCGTGTAATGGTAAACGGAACCTACTCTGAAGAGAGAGCCATGTTAAGTGGAGTGCCACAGGGATCTGTATTGGGACCTGTTCTGTTCAATATCTTTCTGAGCAACATTGCGGAAGGGTTAGAAAGCAAAGTTTGTCTATTTGCGGATGATATTAAGATCTGCAAAAGAGTGGACACACCTGAAGGAGAAGACAGAATGAAAAGTGATTTAAGAAAGCTTGAAGAGTGGTCGAAGACTTGGCAGCTGGGATTCAATGCCAAGAAGTGCAGAATCATGTATCTGGGTTGCAGTAATCCAAAAAAGCTTTATGTGATGGGCGATGAAAATCTGATGAAAATGGCGAAGCAATGTGACAAGGTGATAGCTAAAGCCAGAAGAATGCTGGGCTGTACAGAAAGAGGAATAACCAGTAAGAAAAAGGAAGTGATAATGCCCATGTACAGGTCCTTGGTGAGGCCTAACTTGGAGTACTTTGTTCGGTTCTGGAGCCCGTATCTCAAAAGGGACAGCGACAGGATGGAGGCGGTTCAAATAGGACTACCAAAATGCTGTGGGATCAGTACCAGAAGTGCTATAAGGAGAGGCTGAAGGATATGAATATGTATACCCTGGAGGAGAGGAGGTGCAGGGGAGATATAATACTGACCTTCAGATACCTGAAAGGTTTTATTAATGTACAAACATCAAACCTTCTCCACTGGAAAGAAATCAGTAGAATTAGGAGTCATGAAATGAAACTCCAGGGAGGACATCTGAGAACCAATGTCAGGAATTATTTCTTCATGTAGAGCGTGGTGGATGCCTGGAATGCCCTTCCAGAGGAGGTGGTGAAGATGAAAACAGTCAAATAATTCAAAGGGACATGGGATAAACCCTGGGGATCCCTAAAGGCTAGAGGATGAGAATGAAGAAAAGAGTGCATGGGGGTAGCTTTCTGGTGGGGCATTTACTATCCTTAACCAATAAGCCTTCATACTGTTGATGCAACTCCATCATTGCTCTCTGCTTCAACAGCAGGAGGAAAAGGGAAATTGAATTCAGACAGAAATTATCGAGGGCCCCGACTTTTACAGCCTGGGGAATTTATAAACATGGGGGTAATTTGCTGGTGAGGCTGTTACTACCCTTAAGCAATCAACCTTGATACTTTTGCTGCAACTCCAACATTGCTCTCTCCTTCAACGGCAGGGGAAAAGGGGAATTTGGATTCGGACAGCAACCAATGAGGGCTCTGACTTTCATGGTCTCCAGAACTGATGCGGAGACCTAAGGAAGAAACACAGGACTGCTTCTATGGCCAAGTCCATACGTCCATAAGCAAAGCACATCAAGCAGCACTGTCTGAATTTTGAAAAAGGCTCATCACCCAGTAATAATGATGCTGGCAATAAACTTTTATGGGTTATTATAAGGTTCGGGGATAACTGCATGCAGCAGCAGTTGCTATCATTAAGAGAAACATGGGGTAACTCACATGGTGCGGGAGATGCTACCATATGAAGCTTGCTGGGCAGCCTGGATGGACCATTTTGGTCCTTTTCTGCCATCATTTCTTTGTTACTATGTTAAATGTTACCCACTTTTCTGATAAACTGTTCAAAGCAACAAACAATGAGTAATCAACAACATATTACAGAAAATAAGTAATACAGAATTCACAATATAATAATATATCCCACCGGACTTAAGACAGAGACCATGCGCTCCAACTTTAGGAAAAGACTAAAAACTTGGCTTTTAAAAAAGCTTTCCCAGATCGGATTAAATTCCCCCACTCATCATCAGCATAAACACAAAGTTAGGAACTGTAAAAAAATAAATCCCACTAACTTCACACGCGTCCACACCAAATTTTTATTATACTTCACAACAATATCATATCTGATCATTTTTCTACACACCTATATTTATATTTTATAATATTATACATATTTATTAATTGATACAGCTGGTTAAAATGCTAATAGTCGTTTACACAATTCCTTCCCTTTCATATCCAAGTTATTTTTCCATGTTTTTTTGTAACTTTCTCACATCCAAAAATTGTTATAATATTTGTAAGTTTCATACTATATTTGTTGTTGTATTGGGAAATGTTCTTTACTTTGTTACTCTCTGTCCTTTACTCACATTGTTAATTGTAAACCGGGTTGGATGTGGATTCCGATCATGACACATAAAATCATAATTAAACCATAGTTAAATACTCTCAGGAAGATTTAAAAATTACCAAGATTATCTAGAACCATTTCAATTCTTGAGACAGATGCAGGATGCAAATTAAAAGCTGATCATAAATGAATTGATCAATTAAATATCCAGCCAGTTTTTCCAGACATCCTCCATGAATATGCATGTGATAGATTTGCACACAATGAAGCCAGTGCATGCAAGTATCTCTTATGCATATTCATGGTGGATATCCAGGCAACCCAGTCGGCTGGGTGTGCCCCAAGGACTGGGTTGCGAACCACTGCCTTATACAGTAAGCCAATGCAATTTAAGGCTTGCATTAATTTGTGACATGCATCCACACGCTGGAATTGGTAAGAGATTTCTAGCACTCTTGCCATTTTGATGGGTGATTGTGAACATTAACAAGTATTGTTTGCATCTTGCAAAAACTCATGCACTGTGAGGCTCCTGAATATTTTCTGAAGACCTTGTTATACTGAGTGTGTAAACTCATGTTTTCTTGTGACTATTCTCTGGCTACAGCCAGTTAAGCTTTTATATTTTAGAAAGCATGAATTAAACAACATCTGCTCCCCATCGTTTCTTCCATCGCTTTCAAAAGAATGAAGATGAGAAAGCGTGGCTACATTGCTAAAGGTCTCCCTGTGCAGACATAACATTACGGGGCTTCTGATGCCCTTGACCTGAGAATTCTGGGTAGAAAGGGCCTGCACAATGGATGCTGAGCTTTGACCCCTGTTGTCCTTGCTCAAAGCATCAAGGCAGCCACAGGCTTAATATCTAATGATATGAGTGCGGAGAGCAGGCCTTCATCTTCACAAACCTTTCCCACCGAGCAGGTAAAACTGCGCTTCTAATAGATCCTGCTCCCAGAGCTCTTGAAAATTTTATGACTAGTTTGCTGTGCATTCACCAAGAAAAGAATACGAAAAGAAATCTGAAAAAAAAAAAAAGAGAAAAGTCCATTTTTTAAAAAGCATACGTGGCCGTTTCCTGAAGGGCTTTCATCCTTTTTCTGTCCATGAGAACAATTTTTTCTACCAGAAGAAACCTGCTGAGCTTCCATACAACAGCATCAGCTTTGCAATCAAGTTTTGGTTAATATTCACGTGAGGTAAATAGGTCAATATTTTCTTTGGGGTTCTGTTCACATTTCTCACAAATTGGGGCTGAGTTACTAACGCTCGTTGTCACTTAACGTGCACACAGAAACCTTTTAGCTTGCTTACTAAACAGCGGGCTCAACACTTCAGATTTAGCATAGGCGATATCTCGCACATGCCCATCCATGCTGAAAGTCTGCACTATGCAAATTATGCATCTAGCTTGATAATGAACTCATTAAATAATCATTCATTCCCGCAAAATTTACCTCTTTAAATTTAGCACCATCTAGGGAGTAGGTGGTAGTCACGGCAGTACCGGCACTCTTACATTTAACATCACCAAGCAAGCTGACCCTCTGGGGCCCTTCCCTAAACATCTCTGAAACAATTTATTTTTACTCTCTGGAGCTCTGTGTCCTACCCTCCAATTCCCATGGGAGCCCAGCAATTTCTTTCCCTCTCTGACCCCCATGGAACTAAAAGCCTGTCCAGGAATCATCAAGCCCCCTCCTACTACCAGATGCAATAAAAGATCTTCTGGAGTCTGGCAATACCCATTAATAGTTTTTAGCTGTTTTATTTTCTCTTTTAAGTTTTTGTTGTTTTTATTTTCATTTTAAATCACTGATTGTAATTCTGATTGCATATTTATGGAATTGTAAACCGCTGTGAAGGCTATGCTGATACAACGGTATATAAATAACAATAAACCTTAAACCTTAATACCCCCCACCCCCCGTGACAAAGGCCCATTTGGGGGCCTGCAGAATCTCCCCCTTTTCATCCCAGCCCTCTGGAATGGTCACTTACTACTCCAGTGGGTCCCCCAGTCTTTGCCAGTAGGGCAGAATGGAGACCTTTGCTGTCTGCTGAAATCCAAATGGCAGTATATGAAGCCATATGATAAGTGACCACTCCAGAGGTGTGGGGGCTTCAGCTGAACCCCAGAAGGCATTTCCTCTGTTAGAGATCCGTCTGAGAGGGATCCGTTATGCTAACCAGACCCTGCGTTTTGAGCAGATTAGCGCAGGAGATTTTGATAGGTAGAGCACGTGCGTGCTGAAAGACCAGGGCTCCCTTCA
Organism: Rhinatrema bivittatum; assembly: GCF_901001135.1. Taxonomy (NCBI): domain Eukaryota; kingdom Metazoa; phylum Chordata; class Amphibia; order Gymnophiona; family Rhinatrematidae; genus Rhinatrema; species Rhinatrema bivittatum. The sequence goes on along the minus strand of NW_021820892.1, from coordinate 79,779 downwards.
GCCGTGTAAATATCGGGCATGTAATCAACCTTCTGCAGGTTCTGCTAATCCTGATTTTAGTGTGCATGCTAACAAAATATTTAGCAGGTTGTTTAATGACTCAGCTCCCATGGGTTAATTCTAGATATCATACAATCTGTGACTGAAGATCCAGGACTTCTTGTTTGTGCCACAGATTGGCCTCTACCCAGAGATGATCGCTGGAGCACCATTAAGGGGGCAATCCAAGTAGCTCATACTCTTAATTCTCCTCTCACTCGCCAGCAAACAGCAGGAGTTCTGAATGTTTGGAAGGGTAACAATGTGCATATGTCACAGAATGAGGTTCAACACAAGAAGAAGCCTGAAGCACTGCCCCAGCCTGCTGGCCAAAGGCACAGCAGGAAATCCTGCATGCAGCCTGGCAGGAAGGATGCACCAGGAATGGCCATGGGATACAGGCAATGGGCTGGCTAAGGGTCTCAGTTATTGCAATGTGCATTGAATAAAGCTTTAGCCCTGATTTATTCCATTCCATTCCTGCATGTGTGTCCTGTCATTATAATAGTGGGGGGACCGGTGGAAAACGGGGGAGGGGGGTACGGCAATCACATTACTTGCAAATAATCCAAACAGCAGGCCTTTAGTTCACTGGGAGCCTATGAACTATCCGGAAGCTACATCATCATGGCCTCATTCCATGCACCCCTTTCCAAAAATCTTCTGATTGCAAAAGAGTGAAAATTGGGTGGAAACATCTTTTGTGGTTTAAGGCTTGGTTACGGATGTCTAAGAGAAGCTCATGGTCACACTGCGAGTCTTACTCACTTTATCTCCAGTGATTCCTTGTGGGGAGAAGATGTGTCCATTCACCCCATTAAAATATGTAACAGGAAAAATGATATTTGATCTTAATTCAACAGGTGATACAGCCCTATGAGGAGGCTAATTGTCAACCTATTTTGTCTCTCTATAAGCGTGAGCCAGACTGACAGAATCTGGAGTCATTAACACTTTCGTGGCTGATTCGGCCTGCGGTGGAAGCTTATATCCCATTGAAACAGAGGACATCACGGTAGATGAAGGACCATACGGGCCATCTAATTTGCCCAATGCAAATTGTGTGGCAATTCCAAAGAGCCCAGCTGATCTCTGGATTTCCTTTCACGTCTTTGCAGCTAAGGCGTCCCCTGTGCTTATCCCCAGGCTTTTCAAACATTCTCTGCTTTTGCCTCCTTCTTCAACTGAAAAGTTCTCCTCCCTTCCTCTCCCTCTCGGTTCCCCATTACTGTTCTTCTGCTCCTGTTCGCCTGGCTTATGCTTTAAGGGGGTAATTTTGTAATAGCCGACATTAAGTCTGAAGGCAATTAGACGCATGCTTTGCCCCAGTTTTCAAGGGAAAAGTCTGCGAGCAAAATGACCCGCTCGCAATAAAACCTGCTCATTTGTGCACAGTTTTTTTTTTCAGGGAAAACGTGCATACGCATACTTTTGAAAATGCATAATTAAGGAGGTGAGTGCAAACACCTCCCCAAATCCAGCCCCGACACTGCCTCTGCTCGCGGCCGGTAAATTTACACGCAGACGGGCCCAGCTACACTGGCGTTACTTTACCCACATATCTGGCAGGGCAGGCCATTTCCACGGGTACAGCAGTGTTGCACTGTGGCCATATGAGCCTATGTGGAGTGTAAACAAGGCAGCAGTTATTTTGCACTAAGAGACTGTATTACAATGAGACACTGAGAAATGAGTTGAAGTAAACAGAAAGAGAGAGGGAACGAGACTAAACACAAGATCACTGAAGGCCAGAAAGGGGTTTTTTTTCCCATTTTGGGGCCTATGCATTAAATCATTAATGCACATGTTAAGGTGACCTCATATGCATGCTAAAAGTAGCGTGTTATGCTTTAAGGTAGGGCTAGGCAGCTCTGGTCCTGGAGTGCCACAAACAGATTTTGTTTTCAGGACATCCACAATGAATATGCATGAGGTATATTTATATACAATGGAGGCAGTGCATGGAAAAATACCTCATGCATATTCATTGTGGATATCCTGAAAAACAGACCTGGTTGTGGCCCTCTAGGACCAATGCTATCTACCCCTGCTCTAAGGCCTTGGCTTGCACATTAAAGTAGTCCGGAAAGCTGTTAGCATGAGCACACAAAAATGAATGTCTGCAAATGGAGTACAAATCAAAGACGTAATGTCAGAGAAAATAAACCTTCAAACAGGAGTTCCGCAGGGATCTGCCCTATCTGCCACACTATTCAACATATACATGCTGCCTTTATGTCACCTGCTAGCTGGGTTAGGAATTTCGCACTATATCTACTAATACTCCCAATTGATGACACAATTGAGAAACACTAAACTTAGCCAACATGTACCTAGATATAATAAAACAACTTCTAAACCAAATGGAACTAGTCATCAATATAGAGAAAACTGAATTCTTACACCTAGAACGAAAAAACCTAGCGATCATTCAGAACCCAATTACACTCTTTAACAACCAAAAAATACAACTAGCTGAGAAAGTACAAAACCTGGGAGTGATAATCGATTCAGAACTAAATATGAAACAACACATATCTCAAAAAGTAAGAGAGTGATATGCCAAACTTATGACTCTTAGAAGACTAAAACCACTACTAACGCCTACCAACTTCCGCTCAGTATTACAAGCCTTAATTTTTTTCCATTACTGACTACTGTAATGCCCTCCTACTGGGCCTACCATACACCATAATAAGACCACTACAGATACTACAAAACACAGCTGCAAGAATTTTAACTGGTAAAAGTAAAAGAGAACATATCACCGAAACTTTAATAGAACTACACTGGTTACCCATTGAACAAAGAATACAATACAAGACTTTATGCACCATACATAAATTAATACACGATGAAAAAGCAGAGTGGCTGAACACAGCCCTCCACATACATACCCCACAGAAACCTGAGATCAGCGAACAAAGCACTGATAACTATTCCCTCAGTTAAGATGGCCAGACTAACTCAAGTAAGGGATAAGGCCCTATCCGTAACCGGACCCCCAATATGGAACAACATGCCTTTAGAAATCAGATTGCAAAGAAACATCAAAACCTTCAGAAAAAGTTTAAAAACATGGCTATTTAAACAAGCATACCACAAAGAGAATTGAGAGGAGAACCCAGGGAAATGTTGGTAGCGGTCGGTCAAATTCCCACACGCACACCTTTTTTTCTTAATGCGTATGTTTCTCAATTTTATATTCTAACTCCTTTTTTTTTTTATTTTTAAACAACAAAGAACTAGAGTTAAGTAGTACTTTATCTTATAACTGAGACAGAGAAAACTGGACATGACTTATAACACCCACCAAATAATATTTATTATGAAACTATGTTACAGTATTTTGATGGCACCTGTTTAATTGTTAGAATTCTAGACACTTTATACAACATATAGTTATGTGCCCTATTGTGAACCGTTGTGATGGCACCCGCTTAACGACAGCATAGAAAAGATTTTTAAATAAATAAATGGATAACTAGTGAGGCATTTAAAAATCATTCAGAGCATGGCAGGTAGGGTGGTAACAGGCCGTTCAAGACATAATTCTGCAGCCCTTTTATTGGAAAAGCTGCATTGGCTTCCAATAAGATCTAGGTGAAAATTTAAGGTGTTGGTCTTAGCTTTCAAAATATGGAAGGGTAAAGGTCCACCGCACTATTGTGAGTGACTGACTTGGCGAACAGCAAGTAGACTACAAAGATCACCTCAGCAATATGAGGTGCAATTACCACCAATTACGGTTTTTCACCATTGCCAAGCTTTGTAATAGGGCATTCTCTATGGTCATCCCCAAGATGTGGAATGAAATGACTTTAGCACTTAGGGGAGAAGAGGATCTGTTAAAATTTCTTAAGAAATTGAATACTTGACTATGATTAAAGGTGGCAACTAAAGAAGGATCTTTGGAGATAGTCAGGCTGAGCTAATTTGTATTTTATTTTTTTATCTTATGTATATTACTGATGGATGTTTTATGGATTGTTTTATTTGACTGTTGTACATCACCTTGGATGATTTATTTAAATCGGTAAGGCGGTTTATAAATAACTTTAAAATAAATAAATAAATGTGTGCTTGCATTCATTTGGTTTTATTTATTTACACTAGATTACCCACTTAGCCCCTCCAATGAAACCTCAAAGTAGTGTACAATAAAGCATGAACAATTTAAAAAAAAAAGCAATTCAGAATTAAGAAACAAGATAAAATAAAGGAACGACATGCAAATAAGGGTTTGACATGTACAAGGCAAACAACGTGGCGTGTTCACCCTCTGCATCAGTGTTTCTCAACCCTAGTCCTTGGGGCACACCTAGCCTGTCGGGTTTTCAGGATCTCCACAAGGAATATACATGAGATCTATTTGCATACAATGGAGGCAGTGCCTGCAGATCTCTCTCATGCATATTCATTGTGGATATGCTGAAAACCTGACTGGCTGGGGATAACCCCGAGGACTGGGTGGAGAAGCACTGCTCTGAGCTCGTTCCCTAGTATTCACCCAGAGCTCATTATATTAATGTCTGCCCCGCAACAGGTAATAGCGTGCTGACATGCACTTTTATTGAGAAGGCTGAGCTAGCTGCATACAGAATAATGAAGCCCATGGGCTAGATGTTTGGGGGTTTTTTTTGCTGTTGGTGCTCTGGTTAATGGTAAAAGTTTCATATATTAAAGAAATAAAAATCCTCTAGAAAGAATCTCATACAGTTTAGGCAAATAGAATAAGTGGAAGGTAAGAATGCTTCGCTTCCAGGTGTGAAATCCCCAAGATGACAATGAATACTCCCGTTAGTCAGGGCTTCTTGTGGAAGAGACTGCACATGTCTCTTGCAGCTCAGAGTTCTCCATGGAAAATGCCAGCGGCAGGCAAAATTCTCAGCAATAAAGATTTCCTCCTGCCAGCAGCTTCTTACTGCTCTCAGGATAACCCTTTGTTTGTGCCTAAGTGATCAATAATCTGCACGGCTGCTAACACAAACTTCCCTAAAAAAATGGTGAGCAGCATTGGTCCTTGTGACTGTTAATATTAACAGGCTGCCTTTAATGTGCATTGATCCCACAGTAAACATGGTATAAATCTGTCTCTCCTCCCACGAGATGGGAAATGAAAGGGCCTTCGAGCTCAGCCTCTTTCGGAAACCTAAAGGGAAGCCAATGAAGGTGCATGCAGTGCGCTCTCGCTACCACACAAACCTATTTGTTTATTTATTTAAGGTTTTTATATACCGGCATTCATGAAGCGATCACATCATGCTGGTTTACATATAAACAGGGGTGCAAACCTAGGGGAACCACAAGTCTTCCTTGCATTCCTTATTAGGCCTTTGATTTCTCTTTTTTTCCTAATTAGTCTCAAAGTAGATGACACTCAAAGTTTAAGTTACCTTCTTGAAAGAGTCTAAAAGTGAACATGGAGGCGGAATGTGAAGATAAAATTAGAAGTGAGGGGGAGATTAGTTTGATCGTAGGGACAGTAATTTTTAATCTGGCACGCAGGTACCCCAAGATTTTTCTAATGGATATATAATAGCAGGAACCTCTTTTTTGTATTTCTAAGCCAACGTTCCTTACATATTTTAAGAACTGGTTAGTAGTTACTGATTACATATATGCAAACCTCTGGATGAACGCATAGCAGATGTTAAAGGCATCCCTGAAGAGGCACCGGGAGAAGCGGGGGAAGGGGAGATGTTGACATCCCCATTCACCAGCTATGCACACCCCTGGTCCTTAAGAACCATAAACAGCTTTTAATTTTCTGGGTAAACCTGACATGCAAATTGATCTGCTCTTTAGATGAAATGCATTCAAATATGCCCGTGAACATTTATTGTAAATATCCTGACAAAGAGGCCTATTTGCAACCCTCAACGACAAGGCTGTTCACCTTGCTGTTGACACAGTTGCTAAAATTGTAACTTGGAAGGTTTGAGTTTCTGTATAAAAATGTTTGTGAACCAACTGGTGGAGCCCTCAGATTTTGCAGCAGTTTAAATCAGTGTCCCAGACTTTTCACCTGCAAGGCACATAGTCCAGAGGGAGTGCTGTCAGCGGAGCCTTCATCTGCTGGTGGTAAGTTGGGAAGAAGTGCTTATTAAATCTTGATACAAAATAAAATAAAATAATTCTTGGAGGGTTAAACTATTACTGGCTGTTTATATTTTCTGCTAGTTTTAAGGTTACTATTTGTTTGCCAGTATTAGAAGTGTTTTCTATTTTTAAGGAGGTCCATATTCGAAAGCCTTTTAGATGAATAACTCAAAAGTTATTCCTTTAAATGGCAAATGTTGCATATTCAGCCACTTATACGTCTAACTTATAGCCAGATAACTACTTATCTGGCTATAATTTAGATAAATAAAATAGGGGTGTTTGTTGGGCATTCTGGGGAGGGGTTGAGTTATCTATCTAACCTAGCCAAATAGCAGGTATATCTGGCTAGGTTAGCTGAATACTTTAGGCCAGCTTCAGAGGCAGCTTTAGACTATTTTCAAAGATATCCAGGTAAGTAGCACATCTTAAAAAAAAAAAGGTAGTGGGCTACCCATTCCAAGGCCCACCCACACAATCACATAATGCTTCCAGCTTTATTACCAAGGTAACACTACGTAGGTAATAACGTTACGGAGGTCATAGCCTGGAAGCGTAACGTAAGTCATAGCCTAAGTTATTCTGCAAGCGGCCAGGATCTCAGAGAACAGCAATCCTGGCATAGAAAAAACAGGGACCACTTTTGAAGGTAACGGGTGGGTGGAAGGGAGTCAGATAGGGGTGAGGGAGAGAGAGGGGGTGACTGTAAATTCCCGGGCTGGCGGTGATCATACTATGGAACTTGAAAAGTTTTGATTCACCATTTTTGGGAAGCGGAGGAGGGAGGGTATAGTGACTTATGGTTGTGGGTGGGGGTGGGCATCGGGCTGGGAGGCCCACAGCTTAGTAATTTTTTTTAAGATGTGCTCCTTACCAGGATATCTCTGAAGTTATCTGGCTGTATGTAGCCGGAATACTTTAAACAAGCATAGTAAGGGGGACATTTATCCTGCTAAATATACTGGACAAGTTATCTGGCCAACTTTACCTGGATAATGTGTCCTCTAAACAGCCTACTGAATATTTGCCTCAAGGCAATTTGACTTGTTTGCCAATGTTAGAAGTATTTGCTAGTTTTAAGGTTAATATTTGTTTGCCAGTGTTAGAATTGTCCGTGTAGAAGGGAAATGGACTGATTCTTTGAGACAGTAAAAGGCCTTACAGGTTTATCCTTTCCCCATCACAGAACCCATATCCCCAACCCTGCAATGAGTGGATCGGTGCTCAGCAGGACTGGGAAGTGTGACCCACTTACATACCGTGTTTCCCCGATAGTAAGACACCCCTGATAGTAAGACGTAGTGGGAATTTTAGGGGGGTCGGCTAATGTAACACATCCCCCGAAAGTAAGACGTAGTAAAGTAAAAGGTAGCCATGGCATAGCGCGGAGGAGGACGGTGGCGCCGGCTTCATTGAATTGTGTAGCAGAGCAGGAGGTCACATGGGCACAGCCAATGAGAGCTGTCAGAGACATAGCGTCATGTGTCTCCGGCAGCTCTCATTGGATGTGCCCCGCGCAATCTCCCGCACTGATATCACGCTGTCTGCGAAGACACAGGATAGAGAGGAACGGTAGCTGTTGCAGCGGTGAGATATCGCCATACAGTACTTGTTCTGTGTCCTGTGTGCATAGCAGGGGGTAATATTGCCCCCTGTTGTTCACATAACACCTATAGTATATTGCCTATGTCCCCTGTTCGCATAACACATATACTATCCCTGTTTGGGATACTGTATGAGGCTGTAACCCTATGGGAGACTGTGATATGGAACCATAAGCAGTGCTTTTACCGTACGCTATATTTTTGCCCCTAGACATGAGCGCTTCCGGTTCCAGTGGTAAAAGGAAGAGCTACACCGTTAAAACCAAATTCGACTTTTTTTCCAATATAAGACATACCCTGAAAGTAAGACATAGTGGGACTTTTGGGGGTAAAAAGAAAGTAAGACGCTGTCTTATTTTCGGGGAAACACGGTAGTAAAATAGTAGATGATGGCAGGGAAAGACCTATCTAGTCTGCCTAGTTATTCCTATGCACACTGTTAAGGATATATCCCAGCTGCCAGCCATAAAGAGTAATTGCTTGTTAGATATCACTCCTCATCCAAGACAGTGATTCTCATCTTTCTTCTCTGTACCCCACCGTCATAGGTAGATAAGTGGACAAGACCCCCTATTTAGTTCACACCCAGCACCTTTCCCTTCCCATGACTGGCTACAAGGTTTTATAAAAATCTAAATGCTGAAACATCCAGCCTCCCAAATCCCTCTGACCTTTCTGGATGGTACCTCGCCAACAGTAACCTGCTTTACCAATATCGTAGCTTTATTTACGTAACTGGAAGTGTAACATTTCTCAGTAATCATCATTATCATCATCACATCATATTAATGGCATCCAGTAGATGAAGGCAGAAAGAGCCTAACAGCAGGAAATGTATTTACTATGGAAAAGTAAGCAAGAAATATAACATGTATAACTCGATAACCGAACCATGTTTATAACGCCTCCACTAACCTATGTTAACACTCGCACGAACCTTTTGAACACTTTGTTAAACATCGAAACTTTGTAAACCGTTGTGATGGCGAAACCGAATGACGGTAGAGAAAACTCGATAAATAAATAAATGATTAAAAAGTGATTAAAAACCAAGCAGACTAACGTCAGGGTGCGATGTAAAAGCAGACTCGGAAAGGTGAGGTTTTAGCCGGGGCCTGTTGCCAGAGAAGAACCATGGTGTGTGTAAGCGTACGGTGCGGCGAGGTGAAACGTGCGCATTCGGGAGCTGCTGCCGTAGAAGAACGGCAGCACTGAAGGATGGCATTCAGAAGGAGAAGACAGCAAGGGTGGGCATTCATTTTTCAACGAAATGAAAAACGGGATAAAGCGGCTCGTGCTTTGCTTCATTTGGAAGAGAGACAAGAAAATGGTCAGCTTTTTCTTTTAAATTGACTTCTGTTTGAGAAAATAAAGGAAAAGTAAACACCTAGCAGATGTGAAATTCCCCTCCAAGCCTCCTTCCGGATCACGTTTACCCCCTCTGGGGGGGCAGGGGGGTCTCCAATGCAGAAAGAAGCAGATGTGATCCCTAGCTGCCCCTGCCGCACTGGCTGGCCCTGAGGTAGGCACCATTTGGTTTTACGGCCGCACGGCACATGATCATAAAACAGACTTCCACACTGCAAGCCAGAGGGGCAGGAGCCACTGGGGATGGCAGCTGCCCCTTTCTACGTTGGACACCCCCCCAGACAAAAGGCAAGAGTGATCTGGAGCAGTGAAGGGAGGGACTGTCGTTTTATATTTTTATCTTTTGGAATCTTTTTATTTAGGAGGCAATCTTCAATGCCATTCCTGCACATAGCAGGGGCTTATGCATGTGAATAACCTCTTGCTATAATGCTGTGCAGGGTTTGTACACATAACAGTATGTGCAGGACCTGATTTTAGGCACACTTTTATGTGCTCAAAAAAAGTAGGCATTCAAAGGGGGCGGAGCTGGGATTTCCATGCATACTTCAGATTTTAAAAAGTAGGCAAATAAATAACACTCGATTACACCCTGCAAAGAGCAGGTGCTGCTTTTAGTTTTAGTTTGTGCGCATTCTTGGGGACAATCTTCAAGGTGAACCTATGCACACGGGTTTGCTTTGAAAACTGACATAACCTCTCCTCCCCCTGTGTTTGTTTTGGAGCAGCAAATGAAAGGAACCAAAATAAACATTAAAAGGGGAATTTTAAAAGCCCAGGGGGTGCCAAAACCGGGAGATATGGGCACAAGCCAGGCCAGCGTGAGCCACGTGGATTCTAAAAGGCACCTGTGTGAGCGCGCACCTCCTGCTACCCGCAGAAAAAATAATTTCTCAAAAAAAGAGGCGGGGTGTGTCCGTGGTCTGGGCCCCGGGTATTGCTGGATTTCTGCACGAAAGCAGAGCATAGACACGTACGTGCACAGGCGCGCGCCAGGGCTCCCTGCCGCAGAGCTCTACTTCTGCTCTGGATGGCGTGTTAGGTCAGAAAAGCAAAGAAAGGAAAGGTGTGAGCAGGGTTTTAAAGGTCGGGGTGAGCAGGGTGAAAGGGACACTGTTTAACTAGGGCGAACTGGGAACAAACTGGGAAAACTGGTAATTGCGTCAGTGCGCGAGTCTATTAAAATCCCCCCCACATACACACACACACATTCTGCGGTAGACGCGGCCTTTGCGTGCATAGGAGCGCACCTGCTTAAAATCGCGCGCGTATGTGATAAAATAGCCGCGACCCTGGGGCGCGATCCGGCAAACGCGCGTACAAGTGCGCCCAGGCACCTGCTTAAAAGTTACCGTCCCTAGGAACCGAACCCGGAATAAAAAAGAACCCGGAAATGAGAAAGCAAAATAAAACAATTTTTCTCCCTTCCACACACCCCCCTAAAAGATAGGTGTAAAGAAAGATAGTGAAGAGTGAAAACTTTTGTAGGTGAGAAAGAGAAGCTCGAACTGATGCTAAACCAACGGAGTGACTTGAGAAAAGAGGTCACATCTCTGCTATCCACTCCCAGCCTTGGAGAACCACAGACAGGTCTGGTTTTCAGGATATCCCTCATGAGTGTGATGAGAATTGGTTTGCATGCACTGCCTCCACTGTATGCAAATCTATCTGATGCATATTCAATAGGGACATCCTGAAACCCGACCAGTTTGCAGCCCTCCAGTGCTGGAAGTGAATAGCAATGGGTTACATGGTCATAGCAACATGGAGGAAGATAACACTGGACTGTTTTAACAGTCCTTCTTTAATTGGCGCTGAATACCTTATTTCACCAATGTATGAATCAATAACGCAAGAGGTGAAAGTCACTATTTCTTATTTTTATTTCTTCCATGCTGATTCTTTAGCCATGTTCCCAGGGCGGTCATTTACCCGTTGCAGGTTGGCGCACGGCGATACTCAGAAGATTGAGCTGGCGCTGAGGATATCCTGGGAGAAGCTATCACTCGTGCCTTCCCTGCCTTCACGTTGGAAGCGCAGGGCATCCCAGCACGCTGCACAGCCCAGCAATTCAGCAGACAGCTGGGCTCCCAGTCTACCTAATTAAACTCCATCATAAAAGAGGATGAATACCTGGAACCAGAACCAGTCAAAGAAAAGAATGCCCTCCAATAAACTCCACGTTCTGTAGCAAGGGAAATGGAGGTCTGCTACAGGTTTGTTTTCCAGGACAAGAGGAAGATTAATGCCCCGCTGATGTGTGAAAACTTGAGAGACGAGGCACATATGAATGGACAAGATTTTCTGATTTTTTTTTTTTTTGCAAGGCCCTCAATAAACTAGTTTAGGAATAATTTTAAACAGTTGGCTGTTGCAGAAAGCAACAAAAAAAAAAAAAAAGAATTGAAATAATACACTCCAGGTCTCTCACAAGACCTGAAGGGATGGCGACAGGTGGGTTGTGGTGGTTGGATCCCTCTCTACTGTTGCTGGCTGGGTCTACTGGGAATCCTCCTCATTTCCTTCTGTTGGCATCACGGCTGCCCCTGTAGGCGCCACCCGTCACTGTGGTGCAACCTGCTTTGGTGGTCTAACAGTATAAAATGTAATGTCATGTAATTTTGTAACTGCGAAAGGAGAAAAACAATATGCAAGCAATCGGGTGCTTAAACAACGCAGTTACCATGAGCATCTTTAAAACAACCTCTAGAAAGAGAGAGAGAATGCAGACAGACTATTTCTTTCTCACATTGCTAACTGATACAGGTCGATCCTGTAAGGCCGCGGTAATAACAGTGCGGCAGTGTCAGGCGCACCCTTCCTCCCCGCACGCACAGTTCTCTTCACTAACTCCCCGATACTCTCCTCTAATCGCATGCAAATGCATGCCGCGGCTTTAAAGCGGTAGGGAAGGGTTAGGCCCGCGTAACCCATTTTACTGTATAGGCGCTTAATACAGCGCCTATACAGTAACCAGGGTGCGCTGGTACCTGTCATTTCAAATGACATTTGAAATGACAGGTACCAGGAAGTGAAAAAAAAAAATACCAAAATATGTAAAAACCTGAGTGTTCAAAAAAAAATAAATTTTAAATACCTGTCGGAGGGCCGCGTGGGTCCAGGCGGCGGCGGCGGGAGCCGGGTGGTCGCGTGTTAAATCTAGGCCGCGGGCGGGTGGGCGCCTGTTCCAGGCGGCAGCGGCGGCGGGGGGACACGCGTTAGTTCGAGATGGTCGGTGGGCGGCAGGTGGTCGCGTGTTAAATCTAGGCCGGGTCCGCACAGGCGCGCATTCATGAATGCGCGCCTGTGCGACCCCTGCGATTCGGCGCTCAAGGCAGTGAATGAATGCTGTGACTGCCTTGAGCGCCGAATCGCAGGGGTCGCACAGGCGCGCATTCATTCATTCAGGCGGAGGAGCCGGCTTTCGCCGCCGGCTCCTCCGCCTGGATGAATGAATGCGCGCCTGTGCGGACCCGGCCTAGATTTAACACGTGACCACCCGCCGCCCACCGACCGTCTCGAACTAACACGTGTCCCCCCGCCGCCGCTGCCGCCTGGAACAGGCACCCACCCGCCCGCGGCCTAGATTTAACACGCGACCACCCGGCTCCCGCCGCCGCCGCCTGGACCCACGCGGCCCTCCGACAGGTATTTAAAAATTTTTATTTTTTTTTCTGACAGGTTTTATGTGTCCCACATCATTACATTTTCTCGATCATCTCTGTATCGCTTTTTTTTTTTATTGTGTTTTATTGTTTTTGAGTGTCTTAAGCGGTGTCGATGGATTTGTTACTAGACTCACAGTCCTACTAAGGGGAGGCGGTAAACTAACACGTTACGGCCGCGGCAAAACAGTGCGTTACTAATGAGATAACCTGAGCGCGCGTTACGGTATCGGAGGGGAATAGCTAATTCCTTCATTATACAGCTAATTTGTTCATTTACATGCCGGGTGGGGAAGGGTTACGCGTCTGTTTTAAGAAGCGCTACGGACGCGCGAAACTGGAGACTGTATCGCTGGTTTGCCTTACGCGTCCGAATTGTGCGCAGCGAGCTCGTTACAGACGAGAAATCTTCAAATGAATGTTACTGTATCGAGCTAGCTCAAGGAAGAAGCCTAGTAACAGAGAAGAGAATAACTAGAAGAGCAGCTGAAAAGAGAAGATTAATAAAAGAGACATCTCTGTGAACAGTAGTATGCAGCTGTGTAGCAAAGAATGATCAGAAAGCAAGTAACACTGAATGGTTAAATAATCCCCTACTCCCCTTCACTGAGCGATGGTAGACATACATGTCCCAACTCTTAGAGGTTTCTCTAAAAATCTGTTGCAATTTGCTTGGTTGATTCCAGCCCCGCTTGTGCAAAAGATGTGGCATGGTCTAGCCAGGGTGCATGCTGGATTTATTCCTACAGGGACTTCTGCATGTATGTGTGTGTGTTCCAGACTAGCAAGTACCATGTTCTGGTATCTTGCTGGAGTTACAAAATGAAGACAGTTCAACTAACCCTAATTCCTGGCAGAGCAGCCCTACTGCCCTCATATTTTGTTGTTGGGCTCTGTAGGTTCACTGAAATTCCCCCATCATGAGTTAAAGAGGTAGCCAGTGGTCTGGAAAGCAGGCTTCAAATCCTACCTGCTCTATGATAGGGGCAAATGTCAGGCAATGCCATTTTGAAAGATGGTGTTGGCTGACCTGGAGTTTAGGAGATGCTCGGGGCCCCACTAGACTCCAGAAAAGCCCCTGAGACCACCAGGGCACTATTTAAAGGTATGGGGAGTTCAGAGGGTGGTCTAGGGTGGGAGGTCAGGATGGGGGCGGGGTATATTGTGTGCAAAAGGGATTGGCTTGGGGGACTGGGGGACTTTTGTTCAATAAGAGGGGTTTGAGAAGAGGGTGGGTGTTGCCGTGTGACTTATAAAACTCGTTTTTTTTATTTTATGGCTTTAGGCCACCTCTAGAGGTGGGGGGGGATGTGTGAGGTTCCTACCCCTGCCCCAGACTCCCCAGGGGGATTTTAAATGAGGGGGGTTGTCAACATTGGAGCATTGGGACGTGTATTAATATCCCGATGCTCCAAGTCCTGAGTTGTAGCTAACGTTTTGGGAATTAATGCAGCTTACATTATGTTTGGCAAGTTACATTAATACATTTGTATAGAATTAGGGAGGCATGAGCTACTTTGCATGCATTTGAAAAATGTATGCATGCAAAACAGCTCATTTTAATGGGGGTGGGTTTTTAGGGCAAATATTGCACCTTATTGCTGTGCTATGGGTATATCATGTGATAAACAGTATCTTTTCATGTGATGGACGTGTTTTTCTGTCATTATACCGTTATTGCAGCTTAGAAGACATACCCGGTACATTTTATACTATAAGCCTTCTGGGGGCAGGGAAATACATACAGCACCTGAATTTAATCCTCTTTGAAGTGCCCAAAAGCAGAATATAAATCCAAGAAATAAATGTATGGTCCCTGAGCTTTAGGAGAGGAGAGTTCAGTGGACATTTATGAATATTTTGAAAATCTAAATCTCTTGCCAGCTTGTGAACTGCAATGTTGTTATGTCCTGTGTTTGTTACAAATAAAATCAGTGAATTGGGAACTTTACCCCTGATCTGGATTGTTGTGTTTGGGTCACTACATAGGTAGACAAAATTAAATTATAGAGGAGAATTCATCCTTGACAAGGAAGGGTTCACATCAACACTTGGAAGACCAAGCTATTGTTAAGAACTCTATTGGTTAACTGATTGAGTTGATTTCAGGGATGGAAAGACTTATGTAATGTATGCATCATGGCTGCAGCAAGACACCACCAGCTCTAAGAGGTGAGAAAGACCTAACCAGTTACACACTGGAAAAGAGGAGGGAGAGGGAGAGATATGATAGAGACATTTGTAACCCCTGAGTGGGCAAATAACCAGGCACTGAAACCAGAGGTCATAGAAATAAAATAGACCCTTTTTGCAAGCAGTTTTCCACAGAAAGATTTTACTTCTGATGTCCAGGACTCCCTGTGGGGGGAAGCGTTGCTTCAAGGCCCTTTTGCTTTGACCAATGTACACAGCCGTTTCCCAGTCCCTGTGAGCAGCGTTGATAATCTCCTCAGTTTATAGCAGCAATAATTGCGCTGTGAGAGGCAAGTGGTTTCCAACTCCTTTACTGATAATAAATTGACTGAAGATTCTTTACAGCACTTACAGGGTCATTCATCAAAATGTCTTATGGCATTAATGCACATGATAACACGTTAATGCACGCATTAATGTCATAACACATGGGATAATCATGATCTGCATGGTGCGAATGCAAATTTTTTGAGGGGGCAGGACTGGGGAGGGGTTTGGGTGGAATTAACTAAAGTGAAGGGCAATATCGCCTGGTTTTAATGCCAGAAATAAGTCCACCTTTTTTTGTGGTGTTAAGCTGTGTGAATTGCCTGAAACAGCCATAATGCAAGTTGTGCTAAAGATTGCAAATTGCATCTTGGCTATTTCTAGACTTAGAGAGAGAAAGAGGGAGAGGGAGAGGGAGGGGGAGCCTCTATGAATACCTTCACAGCATTCAACTATTTATATCTCTATAGGAGGGCCAGATAATAGCTCGAGGTGAGGTGTTGATGGTGGTTTAGGGTTTAGGGGCCAGTTGTACATGCAGAGTGAGATGTACTAAGAGCACCGTACACCTTGGTGAAGATTTGACATCATTTGGAGTGAGGAAAGTCTCACAAAGTTGAGATTTCTACTATGTTCTCTCACCCTAGCTTGATGGTACCATGTTATAGAGTCCATCAAGCTAGGGTGAGAGAACATAGTAGAAATTTCATCTTTGTGAGACTTTCTTCACTCTGAAATATGTCAAATCTTCACCAAGGTGTACTGTGCTGTTTGAAGTCTTACTCTGCTTGTAAAACTGGCCCCTGAACCCTAAACCACCAACAAAACCTCACCTCAAGCTATTAGCTGGCCCTCCTATAGGGATATAAATAGTTGACTTCTATACAGGCCTTATAAATAGTCTCTTTCAAGTGTGGTAATTTTTTCTTACCGTGGGCGTTATCCATGCATTATTATAGCATTTTGATGAATCTAGGGGTTAGATGTTAAATATTTATTTTTAATTATTTATTTATTTATCATTTTTATAGACCGACATTTGTTGGGAACATCACATCAGTTTACATATAACATTAAAGTAGCGTTAAATAGTTTTACAGGGAACAAAGATTAACATTATAATATTTGGATAAAACTGATGAACAATTATGAAGAATAAAGATTAATGACCTCACTCTTCTAGTAAAGACATTGAATTTATAGAAGTCAATTTCTTACCAGTTTATCTCCTTTATCCACAATTACTCAGACTGAAGAACGTGTGTTACTTCTTCCAGTTCCCAAATTTATATCAATCTTCTCCCCTCTGTAAAATGGTTAGAATTTAGTCCCAAAGTACTGATCAGAACACATCAAGTCCCAATTCTCCTACCTCTCCTGCAGTCTTCTTATATATCTTAGATCTCCCTCTGAAAATACCAGGTTAGCACGTTCCTCTCAAGTGCAGCTCATTTGAGTCAATTGAAAAAAACAATTCTTTTGGTAATAGCCAGGGATCTTGTCCTCAAAGTTATCTCCTCTGCTTTTTCAGGTTCTTCCTAGGTGAAAACACCTCTTCTCCCAATGGTTTGGAAACTGGATCCCCTGGTACCTAGGGCACTCAGTCCCAACAGGAACAAAAACATATTCTGATTCAAAGGGAGAAAAATAAAATAAGAAACAGGAAGGGTGGAAAGAAACTTTCTGGTCTCCCAGCCATTGAGGATAAACAACTCAAAAGTGAAACTTGACTGATCTATTCACTGAAGGTAAGACAGAGAGCAGCAGAATCTTCCCTACCCCAGATCTAACCTTGCACAGGAACGACCCAATCCTCTGTGAAGAGTTACCAAGGCTCTCACAGGGAAGGTTTCCAAAAATGGATCAACAAGAATAAATAAGTCAAAATAGGTCAGATAGTTGACCGAAAGAGGGCATCTCAAGAGAATCTAACAAAACTCCACCAAACACATTCATTGAGGTCTAACTAAAAATCCAGCCAAAATCCATACCCTAAGATGGTGGCAGAGTTGCTAAAACGTACCAACTGCAGCTCTTACTCAGGGAACTCAAACTCAAACCTCTCTTCACTAAATCTCTCTGAACCTCCCCAGCTAGATAATACAGTCCTTTTGGAAAGGAAACCAAAGGTTCTTTACACATTCAGATACCCAATTGTTATATATAATGCAGTATAATACCGAAAAGGAAAATGGACAGATGAGATGGGCCTTGTGACCGTTATCTGTGGTCAAATTCATTTTCAAAGCTGCAGTCAAGTAAGGGGTGTGCTGTCATTTGAAAATGACACAGAAATAACAACATTTGTTTAATTTTGCATTATTTTCCAAATGAAACAGAAGAAGAGCAAAACATTTGTCTCATTGAGGTTTTTCCATTTTAGAGCACACTAAAACTATTCCAAGCACATTTACTTATTCACATTTATAGCTGAACTGCTCACCCAAAGTTGCCCCAAGCGAGAAATACCAGAAGTTTGAAATACAAAGGCATCAGGTAGTCAAATGGTAAAGCTCACACTAAAAAAAACAGAAAAAAAAACCCCACGCTTTTTATTCCATGAACACCCCTAGCAGCAGCATGAATTTTGACTAAATCTTGTCAGTCATATTCAAGTTGGACTTGCACTCTGAGGTCTCCTAAGTGCTTCCAGATCTTTTGGTACCTGTAAATCAGGTTGTCAGGAATCAATTACTTTCTGGAATGTTTTCATTTTGTATTATCTCTTCTTTACACACATCTGGAAAATGTGTGCCTTGTAAAAATAAAAAATTAAAGCAAAAGCTATAAAATGAAAAGCAAATGGAGGTGACGCCAGAGTTACCTTGCTTCTCCCCGGGATTCACCTCAAGAAACACTGAAACTTGAATGAGCAAATGCCAGTTCTGCTTGGGAAACTGAACTCACAAATTGTGCATTATTTTTTATAGCATTTTAGGGTCCATCAAGCCCAGCATCCTGTTTCCAACAGTGGTCAATCCAAGCCACAAGAACCTGGCAATTACCCAAAGACTAAGAAGATCCCATGCTATTGATACAATTAATAGCAGTGGCTATTCCCTAAGTAAACTTGATTAATAGCAGTTAATGGACTTCTCCTCCAAGAACTTATCCAAACCTTTTTTGAACCCAGCTATAGTAACTGCACTAACCACATCCTCTGGCAACAAATTCCAGAGCTTTATTGTGCGTTGAGTGAAAAAGAATTTTCTCCGATTAGTCTTAAATGTGTTACTTGCTAACTTCATGGAATGCCCCCTAGTCCTTCTATTATACGAAAGTGTAAATAACCGATTCACATCTACTCATTCAAGACCTCTCATGATCTTAAAGACCTCTATCACATCCCCCCCTCAGTCGTCTCTTCTCCAAGCTGAACAGCCCTAACCTCTTCAGCCTTTAATTTGATCGATTCAGTACGGTGCACTCAGGCCAAGCGCACCATTAGCCCCCATCTGGATGCACGTTTTCGATGCACTATTATTACCCCTTATACAGTAAGGGGTAATAGTGCGAGGAAAACACGTGTCCAACCCCCCAAAAACTAATAGTGCCCGCAACATGCAAATGCATGTTGATGTTGAGCCTATTAGTTAGTCCTGCATAATACAGAAAGTAAAATGTGCAGCCAAGCCACACATTTTACTCTGGGAAATTAACGCCTGCCCAAAGGCAGGCGTTAATTTTGGCTGGCACCGGGAAAGTGTACAGAAAGGCAGAAAAAACATGTTGGAAGACGGACGCTCAATTTTGTCGGCATCTGTTTTCCGAACCCGTGGCTGTCAGCCGGTAAAATTAAGCGTCAGCTGTCAAACCCGCTGACAGCCGCCACTTCTGCCAATAAGGAGGCACTAGGGAGCCTCATTAGCGTGGGCCCTCATTTGAATACTCGATCGCGCGCCCAGAGAGTGGCCTTGGAGCGTCGGCTCTCCCGTGCAATTTACTGAATCGGCCCAAATGTAAACAGAGCAGATAGAGCCTTGGTGTAACATCTCAGTGGGGCCGCTTGGCAATAGTGATCATAATATGATCAAATTGGAATTAATGACTGGAAGAGGAACAGTATGCAAATCCACGGCTCTCGTGCTAAACTTTCAAAAGGAAAACTTTGATAAAATGAGAAAAATTGTTAGAAAAAAACTGAAAGGAGCAGCTACAAAAATAAAAAATGTGCAAGAGGCGTGGTCATTGTTAAAAAATACCATTTTAGAAGCACAGTCCAGATGTATTCCACACATTAAGAAAGGTGGAAAGAAGGCAAAACGATTACCGGCATGGTTAAAAGGGGAGGTGAAAGAAGCTATTTTAGCCAAAAGATCTTCATTCAAAATTGGAAGAAGGATCCAACAGAAGAAAATAGGATAATGCATAAATGTTGGCAAGTTAAATGTAAGACATTGATAAGACAGGCTAAGAGAGAATTTGAAAAGAAGTTGGCCGTAGAGGCAAAAACTCACAGTAAAAACTTTTTAAAATATTTCCGAAGCAGAAAGCCTGTGAGGGAGTCAGTTGGACCGTTAGATGATCGAGGGGTTAAAGGGGGTACTTAGAGAAGATAAGGCCATTGCGGAAAGATTAAATGATTTCTTTGCTTCGGTGTTTACTGAAGAGGATGTTGGGGAGGTACCCATACTGGAGAAGGTTTTCATGGGTAATGATTCAGATGGACTGAATCAAATCACGGTGAACCTAGAAGATTTGGTAGACCTGATTGACAAACTGAAGAACAGTAAATCACCTGGACCGGATGGTATACACCCCAGAGTTCTGAAGGAACTAAAAAATGAAATTTCAGACCTATTAGTAAACATTTGTAACCTATCATTAAAATCATCCATTGTACCTGAAGACTGGAGGATAGCAAATGTAACCCCAATATTTAAAAAGGGCTCCAGGGGCAATCTGGGAAACTACAGACCGGTTAGCCTGACTTCAGTGCCAGGAAAAATAGTGGAAAGTGTTCTAAACATCAAAATCACAGAACATATAGAAAGACATGGTTTAATGGAACAAAATCAACATGGCTTTACCCAAGGCAAGTCTTGCCTCACAAATCTGCTTCACTTTTTTGAAGGAGTTAATAAACATGTGGATAAAGGTGAACCGGTAGATATAGTATACTTGGATTTTCAGAAGGCGTTTGACAAAGTTCCTCATGAGAGGCTTCTAGGAAAATTAAAAAGTCATGGGATAGGTGGCAATGTCCTTTCGTGGACTGCAAACTGGCTAAAAGACAGGAAACAGAGAGTAGGATTAAATGGATTATTTTCTCAGTGGAAGGGAGTGGGCAGTGGAGTGGCTCAGGGGACCCTTACTTTTCAATATATTTATAAATGATCTGGAAAGAAATACAACGAGTGAGATAATCAAATTTGCAGATGATACAAAATTGTTCAGAGTACTTAAATCACAAGCAGATTGTGATAAATTGCAGGAAGACCTTGTGAGACTGGAAAATTGGGCATCAAAATGGCAGATTAAATTTAATGTGGATAAGTGCAAGGTGATGCATATAGGGAAAAATAACCCATGCTATAATTACACAATGTTGGGTTCCATATTAGGTGCTACTACCCAAGAAAGAGATCTAGGCATCATAGTGGATAACACATTGAAATCGTTGGTTCAGTGTGCTGCGGCAGTCAAAAAAGCAAACAGAATGTTGGGAATTATTAGAAAGGGAATGGTGAATAAAACAGAAAATGTCATAATGCCTCTGTATCGCTCCATGGTGAGACCGCACCTTGAATACTGTGTACAATTCTGGTCGCCGCATCTCAAAAAAAGATATAATTGCAATGGAGAAGGTACAGAGAAGGGCTACCAAAATGATAAGGGGAATGAAACAGCTCCCCTATCAGGAAAGACTAAAGAGGTTAGGACTTTTCAGCTTGGAAAAGAGACGGCTGAGGGGGGATATGATAGAGGTGTTTAAAATCATGAGAGGTCTTGAACGGGTAGATGTGAATCAGTTATTTACTCTTTCGGATAATAGAAAGACTAGGGGGCACTCCATGAAGTTAGCATGGGGCACATTTAAAACTAATCGGAGAAAGTTCTTTTTTACTCAACGCACAATTAAACTCTGGAATTTGTTGCCAGAGGATGTGGTTAGTGCAGTTAGTATAGCTGTGTTTAAAAAAGGATTGGATAAGTTGACTTAGAAAATAGCCACTGCTATTACTAGCAACGGTAACATGGAATAGACTTAGTTTTTGGGTACTTGCCAAGTTCTTATGGCCTGGATTGGCCACTGTTGGAAACAGGATGCTGGGCTTGATGGACCCTTGGTCTGACCCAGTATGGCATGTTCTTATGTTCTTAACTGAAAACATTTTTATTTGTGACAAATTAATTTAATTTTAAAGATCTATTGTTTTATACTTTATTGTTTTAATTCTGTTTTGTAATATAATTTATTTTAAGAATTTTGCTGTAATCCACCTAGCGTGTATATTCATTATGAATGGAATATAAATTGTTTTAATAAATAAAATAAAAAATAAACCCTCTCTGAATGCGTTTCATAAGGCAGGACCCCAAGGACCAGAACCAGAGCCAGGACTCAACATTAGTCCATTGTGGTGACCCTCAAAGCGTTTTCTAGAAAACACCTTTGTGTCCTCTAATATCTGCAGTCTAAATATCTGAAAACTGAACAGCTGTTTTGTCTGAAATCTTGGTCTGCAGAATTAAGCTTCTTGTCTCAGAATGTATCCCTTGTACTTTATAATTGAATGCTTCAAAACATCTGCAGCAAAATAGCTCTATAATTGCATTTCTGCTTTTGTTTTCAGGTTTCCATTTTATCATGTTAGACATGTAAAAGGGGGCGATTAATTCTGTGTCCTGGACCTAAACATGCACAGGCATTTATTTATTTATTTATTTTATTTAGCGCTTTTCTATACTGGCATTCAAGATAAGTATCACTTCATGCTGGTTTACATTTAACAGGGGGTGTAAAATATAAATAAATAAATTAATTAATTAAAAAACTGTAACAAGTGAAAAGAGAAAATTCTGAAGTTACATTAAAACAAGGGAGTTCAAAACTGGGAGGAAGAAAGTCTAAAGGAATTTATTTATTATTTTTATATACCAACATTTGATCTCAATTGAGATATCACACTGGTTTACATTTGGGTACTGTAGGTATTTCCCTATCCCCAGAGAGCTTACAATCTAAGTTTTTGTACCTGAGGCAGTAGAGGGTAAAGTGATTTGCCCAAGGTCACAAGGAGCACTTGAACCCTGGTTTCTAGTCCACTGCTCTAACCACTAGGCTATTTCCCCTCCCTGAGAAACAGAGAGAGCAATTATTTACAATGTTTTAGGCATGGTCTGTGGCAGGCTGTGTTCCATGCCAGCTTGCACAGGGGTTTGCAGCAGGACAATGGCTTACTGATGTAAAACTGACATTTCTTGCCCAGCAGAAAACTTTGAAGAAAAGCTGCAGAGCTGAGTCTCTTCAACCAAAGGATCAATCTCTTGAGCAGGGCTTCCCAAACTTGTCTTATTAACCCCAGAACCAGTTGGGTTTTCAGGTTATCCACAATGAAAATGCCTGAGCTCTATTTGTGAATGATGTCTCTCCAGCAGATCTCATGCATATTCATCATGGGTATCCTGAAAACCAGAATAGCTTAGTGGGGCACCAGGCTAGTTTTGGGAAGCCCAGCTCCGGCATCTGAAGGGCTGCTCATTAATGTATCAGAGTTAAATGCAGCTTTAAAGCAAGTGGGATAAAATTGGAAAGAGTTAATTCAATTCATTAGGGACAATTCAATTTGATGTGGACATAGAAGATTACCACCTCACTCAGGACAACCTGAAGATGCTGATCCAGGCTTTGCCCTGTTGCATGCAGGACTGAGTTTCCTAGAAAAGTCGTACTACATCTCCAAAAATGCAAGGAAAGAACTTTGAGATGGTGACCCTATGTATAGCAGTGCAAAGTTTATGCAAAAATAGCTCACATTTAATGCTCAGTAATGCTTGTAGGTTAAAGTGAGGATCTCTCTTTCTCTCGCACTTCTTCTGTCCTTATTACAAATTAGTAACAAACAAGCCAATACTGTAAAGTGCGCTCAGCTGAGCACATTGTTTAACCTGGGTTGGGCGTGCATTTTGGATGCACATCCACAACCCCTTATACAATAAGGAGTAGATTTTAGTACATGGGCAAGCGCTTCCTGGCGCTCACACATGGACACTCCAATTGTATAACATGCGTGTGGTGACACATCGCGGCCTTCCCCAGTTCCCTCCCAGTCTGCTCCAATGAAGGAGTGGACTGGGACGGAACTTCCCTACCCCTACCCTAAACTCCCTTCCCCTTCCCCTCTCCTCCCGTGTTTTTTTTTTATTTTACCTGTTGTTCCACCAAAGGAGCAGTAGCAAGTTGCACGCGCCGGCACCCTGCCTGCACGCCCTTCCCTAGCACAGCAGCAAATGGCTTTCGTACCGGTGCCTCAAGCCCCACCCCTCCCCATCCCCAAGACCGCCCCTTTTCTTTGGCCCAGCTCTTGTGTGCATAATGAGGGTTACGAGTGTGGCCGGGCCCCTTCTAAAATGTGTGCGGTGCTCACAAGGCCCAGCCACACACATAACCCCCATATTTTATGCATGCAGGCGATTTAAAATTTGCACGTACGGGGTTTAGCACGTCCAAATGCGTGTCCAAACTTCCCCGAAACTAAAAGCGCTCATCACATGCAAATGCATGTTGATGAGGCTATTAGTCATTTGCCCCAGATTCTGTAAAAAAAAAAAAGTGCGCCCAATCTGCACAATTTCTGAGCAGCCCGAAAAATACTGCTTTTCTGCACATCCTCCGACTTAATATCATGGTGATGGTGATGACAGATTTTGACTGCGCCTCTTGGCGAGATACATCGCTGTATCACGCTGTACTGCGTGCCCAGGAGAGGGGGCTGTGCGCGTGTCGAAAGAGCAGGTGCTGACATCGGACGCGCTTTTTTAGCGCGGCTGTACTGTGTCGGCCCGAAGGCCTGCAGCAGAACTCACAGACTGCTTGCAATCTCATAAGGCTCCCAACATAAATTCTGTGTCCCCTGGAGCAAGACTGAGCCCACCAAACTCCTTTTAGTTTTCTAAGTCCTTCCCGACCTTAATGGGATTTGCATTGGTGCACTAGAAGTGAAAGTTTCTACAAACTTCTGAGGCTAAAAAACATTATTCTGAGGCTATATGTAAAAAAAGAAAAAAAAACACCTAGAGAGAATGAAGAACCTCATTAGCACATAGCACCTGGCGGGACAAATCTCTTGAAAAGAAAACAGCGACGGATACAAATATTTTCTTCTTCTTTGTGTAGCCGTAGTGTAGGTGTTTAATCACCACTTAGCAGTAGGAGTTGGCAAGAGGCGCAGCTAGAATCTATCATCACCCACTTATATACTCAATACCTGCTTTATCGATGAAAAGGTAGCAGAGAGAGAGAGAAATAAGCCACCTCACCTATGGCAAACATAATCCCTCTGGATCTCTCTTTGCCCATCCCGTGTCAAGTCACTTTCAAAACCCGGCAGAAAACAAACAGTATCTAGAAACTCATTCACTGAAATCCCACCCCCATGGTTTCACACGTCCACAAACAAGTTTCTCCCTTTCTTTCGTTCCCACCCCCGTGCAAAATATTAATCCCCATCACACTCCGCCTAAGGTCAGGAATCTCTCGGGTTTTCTGTTTCTCGGGACACTTGCACGTGCTCCTTAAAAAGCTTTGCATTCCTTTGGGTCAAGGCACTAAACTGCAGCAAAGACCATAAGAACTGACCCAGTACTGCGAGAAGCCCTTCTCGTAAAACCGAGCCATTTACATAATACGATTTGCGTTTCTGGTGATCTTTTTATGGCAAAGTACATGCAAAAGCACAGATTTTATTGCAGGGAGCAGTAGTGAAGCTGGATGTAGCTCTGACTCCTTGTTAAATTTTGCATATTTTTACACACACATTTTCAAAACCATAGACAAATGATCTGCATGATTCTTCGGCTCATTATCACACGGTGCATGATCTTTGTTTTGCAGTTCACCCAAAATGCAAAGTAATGCACAATTGCCACTTTTTCTAAGTTCTTTTATTTATGACCTGTTCATTGGTCCCCCCCTTTATCTGCACACACTCCCATCCCTGGAGCTCTGTACACATTGATAATATTGGACAGTAAATCAACGGGACATTTAAAGGTGAATCTTAAAAGAGATGTGCATGAAGAAATCGGGAGTGAGCACACAGCTAGCACTTTTAGTAAGCGGGTGGATGTGTGCACATGTTCTGATGCATGCACATCTCGCATCGGAGAAAAAAGGGGCGTGGTGTGGGCATTCCAGGGCGGGGCCAAGAGAAGTGTGCACACGCCCAGTTCCAGTGCCTTGTAACGTTATTCCTGCTATGGAGGAGGTGTAAGTACAAAAAAAAAAAAAGGTGTCCCTGAGTGGATTAAAGGCTCTTGGGTAACTGGGGGGTGGATGTATGCAGGCGAAAGAGCCTTGGGGAATTGGAGGACTTAGCTCTGTAGTGGTAGAACTGGTGGAAGAACTGGTGAAACTGGTCATGGCGTAAATGCGCGCCTCATGCCTGGCTAATAGCCGACTTTACGCGGCTGTGCACACCCATTTGCAAAATTCTGCACACACATACGTGTGCTTAGGCTATTCTATAACATACGCTCATATGTGCGATTCACATGCATATATGTGAGTCCGCGTGCCCGTTTGAAACTTACCATCCCTGCTTCTAACCTGAAAATGGTACCTTTCCTACAATTAAAACGGGTTGCGTTCACCTTCGCTAGTGGTTCGGCACCAAACAAATCTTGATCCATTTTAATAATAATTACATTTCCCCCTAACCTCATTGTGTGGCTTTTATTTGAATTATGACCTAAGGAAGAGAGCATTAGCTCTGAAAAGCTAGTCAAGAAATGTATAAAGTTACTTCAATAATAACACAGCAACCTATTAAAAGCAGGTGGAAAGAGACCCATCCAGTCTGCCCAGCATGCCTTTTTTTTTTTGGGGGGGGGGGGGGGGAGAGGGGTAGTAAGTGCTGCTCCCTTGAGGTTACCCCCATGCTTTCTGCTAAGAGTAATAACTGCCACTCCGTGCAAGTTACTCCAATGCAGGTTACCCCTTATTTTTCATTTTCATCCTAGCGATCTTCTGTGTTTATCCCAGGCTCTTTTGAATTCCATTACCATTCTTGTCTTCAGCACCTCTTCCAGGAGGGAATTCCACCCTTTCCGTGAAGAAATATTTCCGGACATTGTTTCTGAGTCCACCTCCTTGGAGCTTCATAATTCTACTGCTTTCTTTCCATTGGAAAAAGTTTGATTCCCGTGCATCATGAATCCCATTCAGGTATTTAAAAGTCTGCATCATATTTCTCCCCCTGTCCCTTCCTTCCTCCAGGCTATACATATTTAAGTCATTCAGGGTCATCTCATGGCTTTTGATACATACCATTTTGATTGCATTTCTTTGGACCACTTCAATACCGTCTCTATCCCTTTTAAGACATGGACTCCAGAACTGAACACAATATTCCAGATGCGGCTATCATCTCCTTTTTCCTGCTGGTTATGACTCAGTGCTGCCCAGCATCCTTCTGGCCTTAGGAGCCATCACCTTGTCAACAGTCACTATCACCCCGAGGTCTCTTTCCTGGTCCGGGTGAATCAGTCTCTCGTCCCTCATCATGTACAGCTCCCTTTGGATTTTTGCACTCCAGATGCATGACTGCACTTCTTAGCATTGAATCACAGCTGCCAAACCTTTTGCCAATCCTCAAGCTTTCTGAGATCACTTTTCATTCTCTCTACGCCGTCAAGTATGTCCACTCTGTTGCAGATCTTCATGTCATCCACAAAAAGACAAACTTTTTCTTCTAACCCTTCCACTATATTGCTCAGAAAGATATTGAACAGAACTGGCCCCAGATCCTTGAGGCACTCCACTTATTACTCTTCTCTCCTCAGAATAGGTTCCATTTACCACCACTTGCCAACCAATTTGTAATCCATTCTACCACCTTGGGACCCACTCCTAGGCTTCTCGTTCTGTTCCTGAGCCTCCTATGTGAGACTATATGAAAAGCTTTGCTGAAATCCAGATAAATCATATCACGTGCTCAACCTATATATTTTATGGCTTCATTTGATAATTGTATTTCTGTGCATCATCACAAACTGCATCCCCTTAGTTCATTAATTATAATTTCTGAATCTTGTTTCCTATCTTTATATTTATTAAGCCATATTTTTAAGTTATCAAATAAGTGCAAACTGGAAAGCTTTTAGCTTGTCAAAAACATTCTTTTCCACTTGTTTCAATTGAAAAGTGCTTGTGTGAATCTACAACACAGGAAATAGAAAACGATGTTGAGTGAACTGTATCTGATTGATTTTTAATTTCTACTTCACCTTTCAGGGCTGGACAACCCTTTCAAAGCGGCTTACAGTAGTTGAGAGGAAGAATTTTAAATTACAAAAGGTGAAAATTAGGTTTTAAATTGCAAACCATTGAAGATTATGTTAGGTGCTAGGTTATTATAAGTGAAGGAAAGTATATTAGGTTAGATTAGATTAGATTTGGAATAAAGATGATCAACTGTGCCCTACCTCAGAGGATTTCAGTTTGGATTTCCTGGGTCACTGATATTCTCACGCACTAAACAGGCAAAACCTTGACATCAGTTTGTCCCAGATCTGCTGTTTATGATTGGAAGGCCATGTTTCGAAACTGAACATGAATTCTGAATCTTATACACACAGAGAAGCTAGCTACAACTTATTCTGATAGCTGAAATATATTTAAGGAGCACAATTAGACCTACTTAACATGTCTCGTGTTTCCAGACATTTGATATTCCAAATCCCTACTCTGGCTGAGGGGGGATATGATAGAGGTCTATAAAATCATGAAAAGACTTGAACAGGTAAATGTGAAATGGTTATTTACCCTTTTGGATAATATAAGGACTAGGGGGCACTCCATGAAGTTAGCAAGTAGCACATTTATGAATTCTGAATCTTATACACACAGAGAAGCTAGCTACAACTTATTCTGATAGCTGAAATATATTTAAGGAGCACAATTAGACCTACTTAACATGTCTTGTGTTTCCAGACATTTGATATTCCAAATCCCTACTCTGGCTGAGGGGGGATATGATAGAGGTCTATAAAATCATGAAAAGACTTGAACAGGTAAATGTGAAATGGTTATTTACCCTTTTGGATAATATAAGGACTAGGGGGCACTCCATGAAGTTAGCAAGTAGCACATTTAAAACAAATCAGAGAAATCATTTTTCACTCAACATACAATTAAGCTCTGGAATTCATTGTCAGAGGATGTGGTTAAAGCATCTAGTGTTACTGGGTTTAAAACAGGGTTGGATAAGTTCCTGGAGAAGACCATAAACTGCTATTAATTCAATAGGGAATAGCCAGTGATTATTACCAGCATTAGTAACATGGCATTTATTTAATGTCTGGATACTTGCCAGGTACTCATGACTTGGATTGGCAACTTTGGAGACAGGATACTGGGCTTACTGAACCTTTGGCCTGACCCATTATGGCATATCTTAGTTTCTTATGTTCTTATGACAATCATTGTTCTTCTAATATACATATAAAACTCACCTGCAAAAAATGTTTGCTTATCTATAACTTTTGAAGGAGGGACATATCTATAGAGTGTTACTGTGTTTTATTTTTAGGGATAGACTGTGGGCTAATAAGGGTGAGATATTTTGTTTCATCATTATAAGGGATATTTTGTTCCTTTATGGTATTGGTAGGGCTCGGTTATTAAACAAGTTTTGGTGGGTGTATGTGTGTGTGTGTGTGTGCTTATGGGGGTGATTTTAGGTAGTTGGGATCTCAATAACATTTTAATAAAAATAAATGTATTTTTTATTAAAGTTTTTGAAGATATAAGTTTTTTGAATTTGTTGTTTATATTTGTGTATACAATATTTGTGCAACAAGGGTATTGGGGCTTCTTTGCATACTTTAATATTTAATTTATTTTTGTCCCAATCCACGGTTTAGTGGAATGCCACTGTCTTTTTATATGAATACATGCTACTTATATGCATATCTGTTATTTTTCCACACAGAACCTCCTTTGAAAACGTACTCAGTATTGTAAAAGTCTCCACCCTCTCTATATTTATTTATTTAGAACATTTTATAGACCACTTAGCAAGAGTTCAAAGCAGTTTATCTAAAAGACTCATAAAATAATGGTACAAATAAAATACTAATGAGTAATGGCAGCTGAACAGAACAAATCTACGTATGTCAAAGAACAGGACATGTTCTTATAGGGCTGAGTGCACTGGATTAAAGGAACATAACATCAAGCGCTAGGTTTCTGGAAGATTGAATGCTAGCCGAAACAAAAAGGTCCTTAACAATTTCTTAAAACATTTTAGATGATAACATAGAAGCAGAACGGTATGAAAAGACCATATGGCCTACCTAGTCTGCCCATCCACAGCTATTCAGGGAGGCTCTTCCAAGAGTAGACCAGTGATGGAAAATGTCCTTTCCCGAGTTTCAACAAGGCGAGCAATTTTAACAGGGGGAACAGACAATAATGGGATTGTGATGACCGAAGTGAGCATTATGGGTTACAAACGTTCAACATTGCACAGATCCAGCGATAATCAACATTATTAAGAAACTCTTGCTTGCAATTATGTGTTTGATCCCAAATTGAACAGGGAGCCAGTGTAAGTTGGGAAGAATAGGGGTAATGTGCTTACAAATATTTGAAAGAGTTATGAAACATGCAACTGAAATCGGAGCAGCTTGTAACACCCAGAGAGAGGAAGCAGGTAACCCCAAATATAGGGAGCTATAGTGGTGGAGGCCCAACAAAGGTCAGTAGCAGTTTCAGGTTATGAACTAACTGCAGTTTTAAAAAGGTAGTCTTAGCAAATGCATTAATATAACGTTCCAGCCAGCAGCAGGAAGGCCCTGCGACTGGCCGTACCTATCCCGAGCACTGCTGAGGCCTCAGGACTCCGCCAGGATCTCTGCATGGCTGTGACACCACCTTCATGTGCCAGACCTATTGTGCCATTTCTCTACCCAGGCACGCGCTGTTACGTTTGCTGGTTGTAGCAAGGCCCTGCAACTGACTACACTCGCCCAACACTGCCACAGACCCAGAAACATCGTAGCAGAATGCCCCCATCGTCATATGCTTCAGACGCCGCTGATGCTCCCAGGCTGCCGCCTTCCCGTAGGTGCGTGTGCGCACATTATATAGGCCCCACAGCAGGAAACGCCGAGCAGCATCCTCCAATGACGTGTAGCTGACTGGTCTATTGAAGGACCTTGCAACATTACCTCGCCTCAGCAACGGATCTCCTGCATCCGCAGTGCACGTTGCACCTGTGTCGTTTCCTGATTTCTGTGTTCCGAGTTCCAGCCTTGCCTCATCCAGCTTTCTTTGTCCAGCCTTACCTTGTCCTGTTAATCTTCACCTGTGCCTTGTGTGTCTTCGTCCACCCTTGGCCTGACTTCCAGAGTCTGACTTCTTGCTTGGAACTGACCATGACTGCCTGCAGCCTGGACCTGACCTCTTGCTTGCACCTGACCATATCTGTCGGCAGCCTGTCCTGACCTTGGCCTGGCCTCAAGTCTGCCACCTGCTTGGACTCTGGTGTGCCCTCGGACTCTTGCTTACCTGACTGTCCTAGAGACCCACCTAATCCCTGCCAGTGCCCAGAACCCAAGGGCTCAATCTGTGGGGATGCAACTGATATAGGGGATGCTCCAGCCTGTCCCTCTTCAAGGCGCGTTCACCAGCTATCAGCAGAGCCCACGAGGCTACATCAACTGCACCATGGCTCACCCTCACCCCGCCCATCACATGCACGTGCACCCTCATGGGGCCCTACAGCAAGAAACTTCTACTGATGCCCCCTTTATAATGTCAGTGCGGCTCGGTATTTACTGAAAAACAAATTTGTTTTTTTGATGGAAAATAATACACTTACATGGGAATTTGAGGAAGAATGTGGCCCCAATGGCCAAAACTCTTCCTCGCATTGCCAAAAATTGCTTCCTCCTCACCTGAGTAGGTCTAGAGACATCAGGGAACACCTGGACGGTTTTACCACAGAATAAGAAATTTTTATTCCTGAAATATTTCTGTAAAACAAGATTTTTTTCAACTTCTAATCCAAAAGCAACTATTAAAGTTGCTCTGGTTGCTATATCATCCCCAGATGCTTCTAAAAAGGATGTCAAATTAGGACTTTTATCATTTATTTCATCCAACTCACCCTCTTTTGCTTTCACATCTCTCTTAAAACTAGATATATAATAAATGTTCGATATCAGTAAGTCACTACTTATACCCAACACTTCCTTAGCGTATTTTTTGAATAGCTCTTGCGGGGACAACAATCTGGTATAAGGAAAATTTAAGAACCTTAAATTCTTATTTCGAATATTATTTTCCAACATTTCAAGATTTCTATATATCATTAAAGAGTCTTTAATGAATACATTCCCACTTGCTTGCAAAGAGGTGATTTGATTATTCATCTTTTTGTCTGCAGATTCCAAACACTCTATCCTTTTCCCGTGGTCGTCCACCTTCCCCTTAATCTCAGCTGCAAAAACTGTGGATTGGGTCATGGATTGAGAGAGTCTCTTTTCCATTTTCACTACAGCCTTCCAGATATCTGCCAAGGAGATATTCTCAGGGTCTGCCAATTCAGCTTCCCCTTCCATTATTCCAGCACATGGTATAGGCTCCAATTCTCTGGTGCCTCCCTCTGCTGGAATAGGCAGTTCAGTAACGGCGGTGGTATTAAAATTACTTACCACCCCATTACTCTGGTCCTTGATGGATCTTTGGTCCTGGACGGGACTAGCGCTCATCCCAGAAGAGAAAGATAATTCCTGAACTGTCTCTCCAGTTTGCTGACTCCCTCTACGGGTAATATGACTATCCATAGGGCCTTTCATCTCCTTGGAGGCTGGAGTAGACGTTATTGGCTTTATCTTCCTTTTCTTCCCCATGTGGAGCACTCCTCAGATTTTCCTCCAGGGGCGCGCCCCTTTGGCGCGCGGCTTCGGCGCGCCGGCGGCTGCGCGCCGCTGTGCTGTTCTTTTTATGGCACAGCCTCGTCAGCTGTTGATGACGCCGGAGTAGGGAGGCGGGTTCAGCGACTCTCCGGTACGGTCCCTCACGTCCTCACACAGGTCTCTTTCTCCAGGAAGGCTTCCGGTTCTCCGCGGCTGTGCTGTTCTTTTTATGGCACAGCCTCGTCAGCTGTTGATGACGCCGGAGTAGGGAGGCGGGTTCAGCGACTCTCCGGTACGGTCCCTCACGTCCTCACACAGGTCTCTTTCTCCAGGAAGGCTTCCCCGGCTGGGTATTTAAATCTCAGCCACACTCCAGTCCAGTTCCTTAATAACAGGTTTTCCTGCCTAGCAGTGCATGTTACTACTCATTGTTCCTGTATCTGCCTCTATCTCCTTGCCTTGCCTTAGTTGTCCTCCTTGTGTCTTGTCTTAGTACCTGTCAAGCCCTGTATGTATTGTCACTGACTGAGTCCTGGCTCTGACCTTTGCTTTGGAACTGACTATTCTCTTGTCCTCTGCCTGGTACTGATCTCTGCTATGGACACCAACCACTCCTTTGGACTTCTGACTGCCCCAACCTTGACCTGGATCCAGATACTGATTCTTGATGCCTTTCCCCGATCTTGGCTTGGACAAGGCCCCTGCCTACTGGCTGCCAGCCCTGACTTCTGCCAGTATCCTGACTATGTTTGACCTTTCCTTATGGGACACTCATCTAATCCCTGCTGGCCCCTGGAACCCAAAGGCTCAACTTAAAGGGGAATGGGGCTAATGTAGGTGAAGTCCCTGCTCCAGTCCCAGTAAGGATGAGTCCACCAGCTGTCAGCATGAGCATAGTAGGTTCTCCTACTAGGCTTTATCAACCATGCCATAGCCCACTTATATGAAAATTAACTTGAGGAGGCATGCTTAGACTGAAATCCAAAAGCACTCATAGATTGTTTACCTGAAACACAATTGGTATAATGCAATCAGTTAAGATGAATTTCTGTGCTTTTTCACTGGAAATGAATCTCTTTAAAACCATGGTCTCTTTTAGCATTAGTTAGAGCAAGTCTTTCTGAGATAGCCATGCTCTCTAATAGTGGGTGGATACAGTGAAAATCAAAAGAAAATCAGCAGTTGCAGACCAAGTTAAAAGCACAGAGAAAAAAATTGTATGTCATTGGTGTACAAATGATAATGTATGACAAGATCAGAAAGAAGATGACACAGTGCAAATAAGTAGATATTAAACAGGATGACAGAAAGAGCAGACCCTTGAGGAACTCCGGATTTCATTGTATGCCAGGAACATGTATCAGACTCAGCCTTAATTTGCTGTTCACACTGTGTTAAATATGAAGTAAACCAAGCCAAAACTTTGCCTCCGATTCCAAATGCCCCCCACCGCTTGATGAGAATATTATGATAGACAGTATCAAAGGCTGTTGATAGAACTAATAATACAAATACAAATGTTTTGTTATGTTTCACGGCTCACGGAGCCCACCTGCAAGCCACACCACTCACCCAACCTCCCAACCACTGACATAAGAACATAAGAAATTGCCATGCTGGGTCAGACCAAGGGTCCATCAAGCCCAGCATCCTGTTTCCAACAGAGGCCAAAACCAGGCCACAAGAACCTGGCAATTACCCAAACACTAAGAAGATCCCATGCTACTGATGCAATTAATAGCAGTGGCTATTCCCTAAGTAACATTGATTAATAGCCATTAATGGACTTCCCCTCCAAGAACTTATCCAAACCTTTTTTGAACCCAGCTACACTAACCACATCCTCTGGCAACAAATTCCAGAGCTTTATTGTGCGTTGAGTGAAAAAGAATTGTCTCCGATTAGTCTTAAATGCGCTACTTGCTAACTTCATGGAAT
Organism: Rhinatrema bivittatum; assembly: GCF_901001135.1. Lineage (NCBI taxonomy): Eukaryota > Metazoa > Chordata > Amphibia > Gymnophiona > Rhinatrematidae > Rhinatrema > Rhinatrema bivittatum. The sequence goes on along the minus strand of NW_021820892.1, from coordinate 45,515 downwards.
GCCCCCTAGTCCTTCTATTATTCGAAAGTGAAAATAACTGAGTCACATCTACTCGTTCAAGACCTCTCATGATCTTAAAGACCTCTATCATATCCCCCTTCAGCCTTCTCTTCTCCAGGCTGAACAGCCCTAACCTCCTTGTCATCTCCTAGACATGCACATGCCGGACTTCCCCACTCTTTAAAGGTGGGAAAGTACTGGTGGCGTTGCCTGATGACATCACCACTCTCCCCTTTAAAGACTAGCCTAGACATCATCTCTTTGCCTGAGCAGCAAGTTGATTACAGCCTGCTATACTGTGAGTTGCTGCATTCCAGCCTTCCCAAGCCTCATCTCTCCAGCCTGCCCAAGCTTCATTATCCAATATCCAGCCTGCCCCAGTCTCGTCTCTTCAGCCTGACCCAGCCTTCTCCCTCCAGCCTGGCCTATCTTGTCACCCTCACCCAGTATAACCGCATTCTTTCCCTCAGTCGGACCATTGGCATTGACCTTAACCTGGACCTTCATTACTCTTGCCTGCCATCTGCCACTGATCTTAGCCTGGATCCTCCTTACTTATGCTACCCGTCTGCCTCTGACCTCAGCCTGGCCCGGTTCTACTCTTCTGCCTACACCCCAGAGACTGTCACTTAAGACCAGCTGACCCCTGGAACCCAAAGGCTCAAACCGAGGGGAAAGGGGTTGGTATAGACGAAGCTCCAGTTCAGTTTCTGTACCTATCCACTCCGACAGTGTTATGGTTTTGATGAAGTTGTGAACCCCAGGCCAAGGTGAGAGATGTCTCTGCTCACAGAGAGGAGCCCCATGGGCCTCACCGTCAGTGGGTGTGGTCTCAACGACGTAGGACTTAGTTGTGAGAGAGACTTTATTAGGGAGAAAAGAGTACATAACCCGAGGAGCGGGAAATGTAACAAACACAGTCTTTGAGCAAATACAGTAGTCAATATGATAATGTAGATACGAAGATCTGGTAGTGGTCTGCAGTGCAGAATACACCAGGAGATTCCTGCAGGCTGATGGAAATACCTCTGAGTGCAGATCCGGTAGTGGCCCACAGTGCAGGGTATGCCGAGGAAACTGTACTATAGATGCCAAGGAGGCAGTGGTCTGTGATACAGGAACCAGGCTGTAGACCTTGTATAGATGGAACAATATCCTAAGGCACAGGATGAGTAGCGTAGACAGACTGAAGGACGGTAGTGGCCCGAGGAATGAGGTACGCTGTCGAATCTTCAGTGAGGTTGATAGAAGTTGGAGAATGTACTCACACAATGAAGTCCCAGCAGAGCTACCCGAGGAGCGGGTGAGGAAATCCTAGGCAGGCGGACCCTCCGAGGAGCGGATAGCCAAGACGTGGAAGAGCCCCCGAGGAGCGGGTACCCAGAGCATCCGCATGCCAGGAGGAGAGTCTGGAACAGAAGATCCAAGTTAGAGCAGATTTAACAAGCGAGAAAACTCCTTGCTAACTCATCTTAGCAATGGGCCAGTCAGTATAAGTACACTAGCAGTGCTGACATCATCGGGAGGGGACGCCCCCGAGGTTCCCGCCATGACTTATACATAAGGAGGCCCTGCGCGCGTGCGTGCGCCTAGTGGTGCCGGAAATAAGATGGTGGTCAGCAGTGCCCATGCTGTCCAGGGGACACCAGGGAAGTCGGAGTTGGTTGGCAGAGGCCGCCATTCTCCCAATGATTGACGGTGCAGGGAAAAAAGAGGTGAGCATTAGAAGTTGCAGCCGTCTGCAACTGACAGGCGCAACAGCCAGCTGGCGATGAGGCCTCCCCTGTAGGTTGAGTCAACCTTACCCCAAGACAAGGATCCACAATCCTTTTTTTTTTAACTTTATTTTTATTGAAGTTTAACATGATTTCAACATCTGGTCACATAGCAAGAAATGTTCTTCTCTGTTCCTGAGTAGACCTAACTAAGGCCTGGATTCACCATTCTTTCGCAGAATGGTGAATCCTGGGAAAATGGGGGACAGGGGGGTGAAGGGGGGAGAAAGGGGGTGGGCCTGCGAAAGCCGGCAGCCATCGCACCACTGCGGTGCACCGGCTGCCGGCTTTCATACCGAATAGCGACACCATAAAAGGTGTAGTTATTCAGTGCGCTACCACCGATGATGTTAGTAACATTATCACCAGCAGCGAAAACACCGCTGATGACGCCCCTCCCCGCCCTGACTCCTCCCCTTCTCCTAATTTGCATCATATCGCATGCAAAAAGGCCCTTTTTGCATGTGATATGGCCTTATCACGTGAGTTAGGGCCCTAATGCACGCGATAAGGGTTTAGAAAATAACCCCCTAAGTCAGGAAAAACCCATATCTTCTCCTCTTTGAATAGAGCTTCACATTTACAAAAAAAACAAATGAAAAACAGTGTCTCTGTCATGTCGAAGCACAAAAGAGACTAGCAAAGTAGCTCTGTTATGAGATGGCAAAACAGAATTCTCAAGGAACTCAGTTAAATTCAAAGAAGCTTCTTGCTGTGTTCTGTCCATATTTTTCTTAGTAGATGGTAATTAGAAGACTTTTTGAATTGGAGGATAGACAGATACTTGAATTTGCAGGATTTCCTTCAAATAAAGTTTGAACATTTCAAGAGAAGAAAGTAATACAATTTTAGGAAAATTCAAGATTCATAAATTCAAGTTCTTTGAAATGTTCTCCAAGCTTTCTAATTTATGTTATACCATGGTAGATTCCACTATTTGTTTTGCCTGTAATTATTTAATCTCAGAGACCAATGTCTCCAAATTGGAAATAGAACCTTCAAATGTAGCCATCCGTTGTTCTTGATTCAAACCTTTAGAGTGAATATCTAAAATTATGGTGACCAGAGATGAAATAGACTTTTCAATTGATGCCAGGCCCCATAAATTATTCAAAGTCACTTGGGTAGCAGATCTAACCTGAAGATTGCTAAATGCATCCTGAATCTTCTGGAAACCAGAAACCTTGCCAAATGAGGAGGCTTCACCTGCTGCCAGGATACCAGGAACTGCACCCTCAAATTAACTAGCTGCCTCCTGGAATGACTGGAACTGCTCAGCCGCTTTCAGCTGTAGTCCCTCAGCAGCAGCAGCAGCAGAGACACAAAGGCTGCCTGACAACCCGGGAGAAATGCCTGGAAACTGCACCTGCTCAGGCAATTCTACTCCAACACAGGCAGTGAAACCAGGTGGCCGCAGTGATGACCAAGCAACCGGGCTGAGCGAGACCTCAGCAATTGATGGACCAGCAGCCCCACCAGCCAAGTCAAAGGTTGACATTGATGAGGGTAATGCGGATGTGAACTTTGGCATGGTGGTCTACCACTTAGCTCCAGCAGAAGAGTAAGTTCTAAAAGCCCCTTTTCTGTTCCCCATTACATCAAGGGAAAAGGGGAAACGAGAAGAAGCAAAGTTGAGAGAGGAAACGCTGGAGCTCAAAGTCCACACATCTAGTCAGGACGCCACCTTGAACACCCCCCCCCCCGAAGGATCCACAGTCTTAACACATTTGCCTGGCCTCAAAACCTCATCTGATGATATCAATGGTTGAAATTAATAGCATTTCTGTGTTCAAAGACTTGCAAAAGCTGAACTGAAAAGCATTGAGAATAGGAACAATTTTCAAATGGTCATTTCACTGTTTTAAACTATTGTTTCAATCAATTTTGCAAAAAAATCCTCAAGGATGAGATAGAACTTTAGTTGGTGAAACATTTTGGATCTAGTGATGATTTTTTTAATAATGGATGAACTGACACTTGCTTAAGAGTTTCTGGTAAATGACTTTCCATTAGTCAGGGAAGGAATAATGTCTTCTCTGACAACTTTTAAAGTTGCATTTGGGCATGAATGAAGAGGACATGATGTAGCATTCATATGGGCTATAATTTGAACAAACTCTGTGTACCAGATCAATAAAAGGAATTTCAGTAGATAATGAATGATTTTGAAACATTGAGGCAATAACTTTGATCTTATTCTTAAAATATATATAGCAAACTGGAGTTAGTAAAACCTATGGATTGTTCAGATTACTAGAATTAGGGCATGTCAAATATTGAACAGTATGAAATAACTCATCGGGATGGCTCAATGCCTGACTAATTCTTTTACTATAAAAATCTTTCTTGGTATTATCAATAGTGGTTTTATAATGTGCCAGGAATTATTTGTAAATTCCATGGTCAATGGCAGAAAGTGATTTGCAATAAACATCAAGAGCACTCAAAACTAATTATATTTTAGATACCAATAACCACCAAAATTATGCATTTGTTAAATAGGAACCTTCATAATACCTGGGCTTAGGTTACAGGTGTTATGAAGGTTCCTATACAACAAATGCATAATTTTGGTGGTGTGCGGTATCTAAAATATAATTCGTTTTGAGTGCTCTTGTATTCACTTTTTGATTTGATAAAAATAGCTCTATTGTTTTGTGTGTAGTTTGCAACTGAGAAAGTGATTTGCGCCATTTATATTCTAATCTCCACAACTGGTGTTTCAGTTCATGAAGTGAGTTGGTATACCAAAGAATCCTGGTACTACAACATTTAGGAGCCATTTTGTATAGTATCATCAGCTATTACATCAAGAGCCATTTTCCAATCATTCACCACAGTTGTAGTGTCTGAAAAATGAAAATTGGAATATGCTATATTTAACTTGGCTCTGAAGGTATCAATATCAAGATGCCTTCTCTTCCTAATAATGTGCACTTTACTCTTCTGTTTCTGTGTTATATCAATAATAAAACATTGTACTGAAATAAGAAGATTGTCTGACTAGGGAATTCTAGATATATCCAAATCATTTTTGTCGCCAGAAGGCCCCATGGAAAGGAGATTCTGATTGACAAATAAAAGATCGAACCTATGCCAGCTTTCTGGGTTGGACCACAAATAATTTGATCCATCCACAGGCTAACATCGCATCCAGAAACTGATTACATGTAACAGGCCTTGGTATCACATCAACGTGCATATTAAAGTCGCCCCTAATAAAAATACATTTTCCAAGTTGACATTCAATGTTGTTAAATGTTCAATCCATGGAGAAAAATTATAAATGCAAGAGGCCTAGTGGTGCATAAACAAGGCAAAAGCTCTACAATGGAGAAGAAGGAGCCAGAACTTCAAATGGTAAATCAATGTTAACATCACAAAGTGACATGCTAAGATCTTTTCTATAAGCTATCAACAAGCCCCCACGCATTTGGTAGTGCTGTATTTGGCAGCTGATAGTCGGGAGGGCAAAGTTGGTTAACATTCATTCCATCTTCAATAGAGTCATGTTTTGGTGATACATAAAAAGTTGGGTGAATGTAACCTCAGCAAATTAGTTAGTACTGGATGATGAAATCAATCTCTAAAGATTCCTTTCTGCAACACTCACTATTCATAGGGACAGATATTCATACAGTACCTCATATGGTGACTCAGCTTGCCATAGCATCATTGCCCAGTAATCATGGGTATCTAGTTGAAAGAACTCATGGTAAGACAGGAATCCACAGTAATCAGAGTAAAATACCAAAAATCAGAGAAAGATGTTATTAACCATAGATCAGGCAGAGTTACATGCATGATTGTGCAAGACTGCGTGCACGAACAAAGTTGCAGGCGCACCAGCACAAGGCACCTCCAGCATTGGTCTTGGCTCTTTAAACCCACCAAAACTGACATCACTAGGAGGGTAGAGCCCACAACAGGAATTTGGTAATTGGACAGGATGGAAATTACTGTAAATAAATAGACCAGAACAGCCTCAGGAAAGAAAGTCCCTCAGGGCAGTAGCAGCTGCCAATGATAGCATATGGCTGTGGTTGGGCAGATCTTTGATGCAGGAACAGTCCCAGAGGTCCAGGTAATATAGCTCGAGTTTTCTATCAAATATGGGCACTTCTTAAACAAGATCTCATACACATTGTCATGGTAATTTGTAACACAGCTCATTGCAAATTTGCCGATAAGTTACACCAGTTTTCAAAGCAGGCTTACGCGCGTAAATCTGCTTCGAAAATTATCCCATCAAATCCACCTGCTGAAACATCTGCCCAAATTTGACAGGCATAGGTTTTAAAATCTAAACATACGTGCATAAGCCAAAAGCCCTCCCCAGCTCTCCTCCCAGGAATGCCCCCACTCGTTCCGGGTAAATTTGCATGCATACATGACAAACACACACAAGTTTACTTGCATATCGGGCATGCAATTTTGTGAAAAGGTATTTCTGCATGTGAAACACTGTTTTACCCAGAGAAAACCTTTGAAACTGGCACTCACTGGGGTCAATATTCAAAGCCTTTTGTGCAGGTTGAAAGCATTTTACTTGGGGAGGGGGCGCTTTAAACAGTGCCCAACTTGTCTGCATTTGGACTATGCATGTACTTTTAACCAAACAACTGTGGAGATGGTACCGGCAATGGGAGAGGGTGGGAGACTGAACAACACGTAAAGGTCTGAGTATTCAAAATTATTGCACAATGCTTTGTTTATTTATTTATTTCATTTATTTTAAATCATTTATTTCCCACCCCCTTCAAAGTTAGGGGCAGGTTACATAAAAACACCCACAATGAAATTAAAAGACAGCAACACCAAACAAACAATGGTTGTCAGAAGCATTAGACCTAACCAAATGCATACAATTATATATTTTTTTTTACCTTGCCAGTGCTGGCATGGTTACTGATTTTTATCTCATTGTTCTTCCGGGAACGCTGCTCTGAAAAAAGTTGCTAAGCCTTTCTGAATTCTTTTGGGTCTCTCTTATACTAATTGAGAAGGGAGAGAATCCCAGATTATGGGACCCAATTATTGAGAATGCTCGTTCTCTAGCAGTGTTTAGATAACTTAATCGTGCTGAGGGAATATCTAAAAGGCTCCGACTGGCAGAGTGCAAGGCATGTGTAAGTGTGTGCACACACGCAGAATGGATGATATCCAGGGTGACTTAACATTTGTGATAAGTTATGTACTAGAGTCACTAGTGCATTTTGAATTTGCCAGTGTATGAGCAGCCAGTGCAAAGCACTTAGGACACAGGTTGTATGTTCGTGAATTGAGGATCCAATAAGAGGTCTCACGGCAGCTCTTTGACTTGTTTGAAGTGGTTTCAGTGTGGCTTTGGGGAGTCCAGTGTATCATGAACTGCAATAATCAAGCCCATTAGGGACTAGAGATTGCAATATTGCACTAGTCAGAGGGATCCAAGAGAGGATTGAGGTGTCTAAGTAAACGAAGCTTGGGAGAGGATTTCTATACGATGGTCTTTATGTGGGCTAGCATTTTTGTGCCAAAAAAATTAAGAACAGAGAAAGCAGGCACCAATCTCTGTGCATAATTTTTCCTTGGGCAATAATTAATCAAAGCAGAACTTTTGATCATTGGTGAAAGCCCTGCAGATAAAAGTGCCCATGGGATTTACACTGACGATTATTTACCCCTGAATGATAGAAGGTATAAGATCAGCTTTTCTGGAGAAATGATCACCTCTGATAAAGGATTCACTGCAGAAGTCCGAAAGCGAATACAAAGAAACAGCAGAGAAGGATCATAAGGGTCCATTTATTCTGGCCACTTCCATTCCTGGTGCAATCTCATAGATTCCAAATGATTTCTGGCTTTGCCCTTGCCTTCTTCTCAAAAGGGGAATCCTCCGTGCTTTTCCCAGGCTCTCCAGGACTCTCTTATTCATTTGTCTTAGTATTGTTGCCAGTGGAAGTCTTTGTCATGCATTCACTGGCCTTTTTGTGAAGAAATACTTTTGATGTAACTTCTGAGTCTTCCCCTGTGAAGTCTTATACCATGACCTCTGGTTCTAGTGTATTCTTTCCATTAAAAAAAAGGTTTGCTTCCTGTACAATATTTTCATCTTTGAGGTATTTTAATGCCTCCATCACATCTTCCTGTTTTTTCTCATCTTTAGAGCAGGGCTTCTCAAGCCAGTCCTCGGGACTCACCTAGCCGGTCAGGTTTTCAGGATCTCCACAATGAATATTTATTTATTTATTTATTTATTTAAACATTTTTATATACCGGCATTAGTTGTGGACATCATGCCGGTTTACAGCAAACGGGTTAAGCTTGGAAATTACATTTTAACAGGGAAATCAAAACTGGGAGGGGGGTAACAAGAAATAGAAGAGAATAGAAATGATAACAATAACATGGTTCCTCAATGTGGGAAGAGAGAGGATCCTGAAAACCTGTCCGGCTAGGTGTGTCCTGGGGACGGGCTTGAGAACCCTTGCCGTAGAGCGTATAAAATCTTTCTACATGGATCCAAAAAAGGATTCCTTATTTCAGAAAAAGGCACCCATTCCATTTTGCTTCAGTGTTTGGGCTTCCCAGTTTGCTGCCTACATTCACAGATTTGAATAGTTTGAAACTGTTTTGTTGATGTGACTTTCTGCCATGATTTCAGATTCCTTTCCCGAGGTCTGAAGTTTACGGGAGACTGCAGCGTCCCATTCTGCGAATGCGCGGTGGTTTTTATTGCCAGTCGCTTTTGGAGGCGAGGACCTCAGTGCAGACTCCCTTCTCCATCAGTTGCAAGCTCATACTTCATCCTGAAACGATGAAAGGAAGGAAGCAGAAATGAAGCTGTTATTTCAGGTGCCTGTTTTCCTAAGCCTTGTTTATTGAAATTGCACTGCAACAATGTTAGGAAAAGCTTTGAGGAGGATGAAGCCTCTTAGCAGGGAGCCACGGTCAAAAGCTAGTTGGAAGACGGAAGAGTATTTGAGATGCATTCTGGAGCACAATTTGGGAGATTGTCTGCTAACGTTTTAAGGGAACAGTTCATGTTGTTAACTAGACTTTTTTTTGTTTGCAACTAGCTGAGGATTTACTTGTAGGCATGCATATTGCTACTAGTTCCAAAAAAAATAATAAAATCAATCCTACAGCTAAACAGGCAATAAAGGAAGGAAACATGCATGTTTTTCAAGTTTTTCCCTGTTGTAACACAATCGGAGAGCAGCTATGACTAGAGTCAGTTTTCTGACTGAATATAAGGGTAGCAGTTGCCTTCGGATTGCTTACTGGTGCATTCAAAGTGCAGATGGGAGAAGTGGAAATTTGTGGGGGGGGTTTCTGTAGCATTTTTTTTTTAAGAAGCGATACTCAACAGTGCTCTTAAATATCTATTGGCAAAACAGTTTGCCCTAAAAAAAAAAAAAAGCCTGCCACATTAAAACTATTGTACCTGAATTACTATTACTAGCAGTGTTCGAAATGATGGAGTCAATTAAATGAACTCTTATTTTGTTACTTAGATTACCTGGTAGAAGGCTGAAAGAGGCAAAGGGAAAATCTTTTCTTGGTTTAAATATATCCTAGAAAGCTGTGAATGCGCTGAGAGGAACCATCAAAAGGGTGGCAGGAAAAGACCATTTTTTTTCCCACCGAGAGGCCACCGGAGACACACAATCGGGCTGATGCAATAAACGTGAGCGCACATGTTCCCAGCACACGCACATCCACAGCCCCGGGCGCCCGTTGCAATATGTAAATGAGCTGCTGTGCTAAAATAGGGCGCGCTAGGGAAATTGTGTGTCCCTAGTGCGGTCGCCCAGGGGGAGCTGTGGCTGTGCACCCGTGAGGAAAATGGGCGCTCAATGCGAGAATCCGTTTTCTCACCCCGCAATAAAAAATACAGATCCGGAGCCCTGCTTTCCCGCCGTCCCCTTCCAGTCTGTCACGCTCTCATTTCTCCAAGTGGTGGTCACATCGTCGTGACAAAAAAAAAAAAAAAATGTGGGCGAACATTGCTGCACAGTAATGAGAATGCGCAGGAGCGCTTACATTGAGCCAGACAATTGACCAACACAACAAGGCTGGCCAGAAAATAGAAACACAGCTACAAATATAATGCATCTTGACTCACGGTAAGATTTAACGCTAGCTCCGGGGCTGGCGTTAAATCTGCCGCGTTAAAAAGGGTGCATTCACCGAGCAGAGATTTACTGCATTGGGGTTATTAGCTAATAGCCTCATCTACATGGCATTTACTTGTGTTGAGCGCTATTAGCTATGCGCTTGTTTGGACACGCGTTTTGGACGCGTTAATCCCATTAATGCATCGGAGGTCATTCTAGTGCGTCCAAATGCGCATTGAGCTGTGTGATTAGGCTGAGCGCACTGCATTCCATCGGCCTGAATAAGTGTGAGATCCAACTGACTGCTTAAATCTGAGAGCAGCACTAGGACAGATTAATAAATATTCTGTACAGATTTATAGAACATTTAAAAACACTGCACAAGTACTCTCCATCACGTTTCAATCCTGGTCTTTGTTTAGTTGTGAGCGGAGAGAGTACCATAGCTTTTTATGGCACTGCAGCATATTTATCATGGAGTTCTGAAACTAAAACCAAAGGTTTACAAGGCCTACAAATGTTTAAAGTTTGCTATCCCACGGAGTTACCTGCTGCTCGACCTTTCAGTATGAATCATATCACTGAAAAAAAAAAGGTCATGGTCAAGCCATAAACATCTGCGGGCCATGGACGAATTCCAAAGCTGCAAACGTCTCTAGAAGCCATGACATTGAATATTATGCCAGAACAATGGCAAAAGTTTGGGCCATAGTGATAACAAGAGGTACAAGCGGTTCTATTATCTTTCAGGCTGAACCCTTTGGGACCCGGGGGTCAGGATTTCCTGTCACGCGTGTGCACACACACAAACACACAAGCCATTGCAGGAAATGGTGCTACAGGAATTCCTAACCCGCCGACTTCAAAGCAAGGATACATGAGCATTCAGCCCTCCAGTGTTTATCAAGTACTACTGGAAAAGTTTAGGGAAAGATCAGACTTTGAATGAGAAATGCCAATGTTTCCCCAGTCTTGTTAGCTGTGCAACTTTTTTCTGATGTTTCCAGCGAGCCCGGGATTTACATTCCAGGTGATAAACTTATTTCATTGCACTTCAGAGGCACTGCTGGGTCCCATTAGTGCGCTGTAACAGTATTCTCTAATTACCTGTGAAATACACATCAAAGTTAATTACACTACCCATTCCCACAGCTGCATAAAATAATTAAGAAGGTTTTATTTCGGCCCTCAGCTACAGCAATCTGGAGCATGGAAATCGTGAAACGTACTTTGCACGGTGTTCATCCTCACCAGAGTTTTCTCTGAGATGTGCGTTACAGCAGTATTGAGAAGGCCACACATGCGGGGGGGATCTCAGTCCCATGACTCTGTCACTTAGAGCCAAACACACGCACACAAAACTAAAGAAATGAAGAAGAACTTGCAGATCAGTGTGCCTGCACGGCTTTGGAAGCGCTCAGCTTTTGCCCAATGCTTGAAGTTTCTGGAAGGGAGGAAAAACTACACAGGAAAAGACTTGTGCGAAAAGCTTTCGAGGACCTTGGCCCCACTTCTTATCTTTGGCACCTTCAGCTCAAGGATCTGCACCACGTTCTGGATGGACATTTTTATACTTTGGATCTTCTTTCTTTCTAAAGGATGCTGGAGGTTAAATCCTTAGGCAAAAGCAGAGCTGAAAGTACTGAGCATTTTCTTTGCTTAGTACTTTCAGCTGGCCCTTAACCTCCCTGTTCTCAGACTTAAATTGTAGAAGGTACCCGGCCACCTAACAGTCCATGTCCTATAATGCTTTCTTCAGGGGGTGGCCTAGCAGTTAAAGCAATGGGCAGCAAACCAGAAAATCCAGGGTTCAAATCCAGCTGCGGCTCCTCGTGATCCTGGGCAAGTCACTTCACCCTCAGGTACAAACTCTGGGGTATTTACCAAGCTGCGTTAGGTGTTTACTGTGCGGGACATGTCCTAACGCTGCGAAAATGTGCTGTATTTGAAATACCACACATTATTCTATTCCCAAATTCATATGGTTTTCCCCTACATTTCTGCCCTTTTGCTCACTTAGCCCTCAAATATCTGTTTTATAAAGCCTCCTTTGTATTTAGTTCCCTTTTTGTTTTACCTCTTTGTTTTGCTTTGACTACGATTTGGTTTTTTGTTCATTGTATTTCCTCTTTTTCAGTTCAATGTAAGCCGGCGTGATGTGCCTTACGAATGTCGGCAAAGAAAAGCCTTTAAATAAATAAATAAAATTAATATGGTAATGAGTTGATATGCATACTAATCAGTTTATTCCTAGCCTAAAATAACACGGCTGGCCTGAAAAATCGCAAGCCACGCTATTGGATTCAAAGCTAGCTGCACCTCAAAAGATGTCGCTAATTTTCCCCGACAGCATCAGAAGGCAAATGCCTACCCCGATGATGCCAGGGCGTGGTCTTAAAGGGCCTGATTGGGCTGAATAACTCCCCACTATGTTGTCCAAAAAACTCCTGAGGTCTATGGAGGGCCCCTGTCCCAACCACTTACCCCACTCCCCACCACCTTGGCAGTGGCCAAAGTTAAAGAAATCAATGTTTGTTACTTTGGAGCCCCCGGATCGTAGCTCCTGCCCCCTCCTCACACCCCTATGCTTTTTCAGAAGTTTCACCCGGAGGCCAGCTCCCACCCCATGGCCTTACTGAGCCATCCCTGCCCATCCAGGGGGGGACCCAAAGTGGCTCAGAAGCCTCTTGGCCCAGCATCACCGTTTTTCAAAATGGCACCGGCGAAAGTCCTACCTCGGTTTGAGAAGGGGGCAGGGCCTGTGCCCCAGGAGGTCCAATAGGATGAAAACGTCTGGTTTTACTTTGTCCATTTACAGGGTGGCAGAGGTCTCCATAAATCCCAGGATTTGGGAACAATTTGGAGGGGTTATTTGGCCCCATCAGGTCCATGGCCACCCCACTGCAAGGCTTGGTCAGGGCTGTGCTAAACCACGGCAGAGCATCCCCACAGGATTTATTGCAGCTCAGGGAATTGACTCCCCTTAGATTGTAAGACCTCTGGGCCTGCGGTACCTGACTGAAATGCTCTTTGAATTGGCTGACCACACATAAGTATGAGAGGAGGGCGGTGCATCATGATTGCTCATAAACAGGCCGATACGTAAAGTCCGCGGGAGAGCGGGCGACCCCGGCGCGCGCACCGGCCACTCGCAGGTGCACGCAATTCTGTATGTAAATTAGGCCTGGCAGTAAAAACAGGCATAAGGAGGCGCTAGGGACACTAGCGCGTCCCTAGCGCCTCCTTTTTGACAGGAGCGGCAGCTGTCAGCGGGTTTGACAGCCGACGCTCAATTTTGCCGGCGTCGGTTCTCGAGCCCGCTGACAGCCACGGGCTCGGAAACCGGACGCCGGCAAAATTGAGCGTCCGGTTTTCGGCCTGACAGCCGTGGGCCGAATTCAAAATTTTATTTTTTTTTTTAACTTTTTTTACTCTTCGGGACCTCCGACTTAATATCGCCATGATATTAAGTCGGAGGGTGCACAGAAAAGCAGTTTTTACTGCTTTTCTGTGCACTTTCCCGGTGCTGGAAGAAATTAGCGCCGACCCAAAGGTCGGCGCTAATTTCTTAGAGTAAAATGTGCGGCTTGGCTGCACATTTTACTTTCTGTATCCCGCGTGCATACCTAATAGGGCCCTCAACATGCATTTGCATGTTGAGGGCCCTATTAGGTGCCGCGGGTTGGACGCGCGTTTTCCTCCCCTTACTGAATAAGGGGTAAGGGAAAACGCGCGTCCAAGAGGAGGCTAACAGTGTTCTCCGTCGGAGCGCGCTGTACTGTATCGGCCTGAAATGTTGGGAGGTGATTCAAGAACCTTTCATTGGAAAAAAAAAACAAGTTTCACAAAGAATAAAATACATCAATATCTACAAACAGAATCTTCTCTATATTATGGGGGTCATTTTCAAAGTTTTTATGTGGGCAAATGTGTGCTCCTTTGAAAACAGCCCTCCAGCGGTGTGAATGCATAAAAAAAGGTGTGGTGGGGGAGGGAATGCGTCGTTTTTAAAAATCTGCCTCTACTTTGCATCTGCTTCAGTGCATTCACAAAAGCACACAGGTCCTTTGAACCAACAGTGTGCTCGCTGGTCCAGATGCTGAAGAGAGAAAGCCACCGGAAACATAAGCTTGCAGGCCTGCAGGTGCTTTGAAAATTCCCCTCCATGGTTTTAAAAGAATATTTTCAATGAGTGCCTCATGTTGCTGGTTTGGTTTGACTGTGGCTATAATGGCACTGGCTGGTGAGCAGGCTGCTCGCTTCAGTCCCTGACTTTGTGACACTGAGCCGAACTGACCTGTCAAATGGTCAGTTTATGGATGCCTTCACTTAGTGGTTGCTGATGTAATCAATTGTATTTACTGGTTTCTATTCATCATGAATTTAATGCACCCGAAAGGTACCTCCCCAGTTCAAGAAAACAAGTAGTTTCTCCGCCAGCTCAACCCCCGTGTTAAGGTTTGTGGGTATGTGGACCCTTGGCCCGAGGTGCGAGTTGTAACAGCCCGTGGGGAGGAGCCCCACAGATCCGCACCGTCAGGAGGCGAGGTACCGGCACAGCGGGGAGCTCTGGGCACAGTAGTGGAGAGGCCCCTAGGGACCAGGAGGCAAACCCCGCAGGGTGACAGACAGTTGGTGGTTCCTGGAGTGAGACCCTGAAGAGAGCGGCGCCAGGCGGACCGCTGAGCAGTAGGCATGGGAATAGCGTGCAGAAGGTTCTCCGGGAGGACAGCCCCGAGGGGCGGAGCTGCAGTGCAGTGGGCGTAGATTAGGAGGCGCAGGCCAAACCACAAGGCAGGGAAGCCCGCAGCCCGATCTCAGCTGCTGACGTGGGCAGGAACCCGGAGAGCGGAAGAGTGCCGGCAGTCGAGTCGAGGGCCCGAGGAGCGGGACAGCTGAGAGTCATTGAATAGGCAGGAGCACAGCCCCATGGAGCGGGGAGGCTCTAGGTAGTCTCTTGAGTAGTAAGTGCGGCCTGAGGAGTAGGAGAGCACAGATAGTCTTGCTAGATCACAGGCGCAACCCCGAGGAGCGGGGAAGGCAAGCCAAGGACCTCACAGGTTGCCGCAGTGTTCCAAGGGAGATCCGAGTAGCAGGAGCCAATGCAGAGCAGGACCCAGGAGGCGCAGAGCCAGCCCGAGGAGCAGGGTAGGCCAGAGGAGCAAGTCCCCCGCAGGAGCGCACACTGACCCCCGAGGAGCGGGTGCCAGACAGGGTCCAGAAGCAAGGCACGTAGCAACATCTCAGGAACACAAAGCAGGAGTTGAGGACTCGTATGGAACTTGTTGCCATGTCGGCTAGCTGGGGGCGAAGGTGGAGCTAAAATACAGGAGTCCGATGACATCATCAAACAGGGACGCCCCCGAGGTTCCCGCCGAAGAGGCTTCAAAGACGAGGCCTGTGACGCACGTGCCTAGGAAGGCCCGACGTCGAAGTAGGAAGTAGCGGTGTTCATGCCGCCATGAGGAGTCCCGAGGAACGCGGCGATGTAGGCAGGCCCACGCTGCGAGCAGCCCCGGGGAGGGCAGGAGAGAGGTGCAAGAAGTGAGTACTCGCTGACCTCTGCTGAGACTGTGTTCTGCCTTCATGCAGTGTATTTGAAAATATGTATATATTTCCTTGTTATGCCGTCACTCTGTATAATCTTATTGATATGGCACAGCTTGGTTCTCGGCCCATTGTAGAGCTCTCTCTCCTGATTGGTTGTCTTTTGTATGATTCTGAATTCCTTATTGGATGTTTCCTGCTTTGCTTTGTTTCTCTGTTTGCTTTCACTTGCCTGCTCTCGTTGGTCTCTTGCCTCTAGTAATGCCTGGGACAGCTTGCCTCCTTGGAACTGGGCTCTCTGCAGGCTAGCAGCCTCTCTTTCTCCTGTTCCAAGCTACGCAGAAGCATTGCTTTTCACCATTCACACTCCATAGCTTCCATCTCAGCTTCCAGACAGAACTTTTCTCAGCGGCAAGAATCTCCTTTCTGTGTGGCTACTCTTGATGCCTTCTCATTCCATGAACTGTACAGTATAATTGACTTCTGCAGTGTAAAAACATTTTTAAATAAATAATAAATGTTGTCTGGTATTCAAGACTGAGTTTTCTCTGGTATCTGAAGCTGGGAGTAAGGAATAACTGACTGCTGAGGCACTCAAGCTAAGGACAGTACAAAGAAGAGTATCTATTAGTGCTATTTGTGCTGGTATTTTATCATAGTGTGGAACAAAAATAATATCTGTGATAAATAGAAAATTACCAAAACATGAGGTTAAAAAAAATGCATGTAAGTGCCAGTAGATACATAACAACATCCTGCTTTATAATGCCATGGACAGCTATCCATATGGCTTTCAGATGGTAAATGGCTTTCAGTAAGTATTGACCTTGGATAGAGGTACACAGCTCTGTGTCCAGGTACCAAGCCAACGAGTCATTCAGTCCCCTAGAGAAACACTATTATTGTTATTATAGCTGTGGTCTATGCCACCCATAGCTAGCTGCTCATAGGAAGTGCAACACTCCAAGCCAGCAGCTAAGAGAACACATTTGTTAGGTAGATGGCACACTATCTGCACAAAAGCAATTATCTCCATCGCAGACTTTAACTGCTTTCATATTGCATCTTCCTTTTACAAATGTTCATCATGTTTATTCCGAAGGTCGGTTTGCTGGCTTTCTCCTTCCATCCTTTCAGGTTCTCCGACCCAGAACCAGACGCACCGCTCTGACTCTCCTGATGGCTCATAACAGCTTGGCTGGCTCACAAAGGCTGAAGAATTTGTTTATAGAAAGCAGGAGGGCTCCACCACACCTGCCCCAACTTGCCTAACAAAATAAGGGTTTCACGTCTTCCTTTTTTCATTTGCAAGTAGTAACTTAAGAATGACATGACAGCATAAGGCTTTCTTCTTGAAGGAGTGATGAGCGAGAGATACCTACTCACTGACATATTCCAGTGCTCATATCTCCTTGTTTAATTCAATCTCACTTCTTTTGTTCTGGCAAAAGTATTATAGTACAACCCGAATAAGAACACAAAGTCTGGTGATTGTAATAGAAATCTCTTTGGTGCAAACGAGATGCAGAGATTAGAAATGAAGAATGGAGCCGGTTTGTAGCTTGGTTTATCATCTCAGATCACTAAAGAGCCGCAGCTGACCTGGCTGGCCAAACTTTATGCGATACAGTTAAGAAAATCTAATTCCCGGATAGGTCTGACTTGAGTCTTACCCAGCCCTGGCATTTTCTAGGGTGAAATGTGGGCGGTCTCATCTCGGACGTCTTGGGGCATTTCGCAAAGGTTGCTGAGGTTCCTGGCCGCAGATCGTTCGCATTCTCGCCAGCTTCAAAGGGGGTGTAGAGTTTTAGTAGTTATACGGATCCTGGGGAAAAACTCCATTTTCACAGGTTGTGATACCTTTTCTTTTATCAGGCAAACAAAAAAAAAAAAGAAAAGGATGTAACCATGCACAAGCTTTTCAGACAGCCAACAGGTCCCTTCTTCACTGAAGCCAAACGGAGCTATTCTTACTACTGTCCCGCTTTTCCTCGTTGCTCTTTTGCAGCACAAATGTTAAGACATAAAAACGCACGGGACAAATGCAGAACAGTTAACTATGAAACGCCAGCGCTTTACAGTCCCGTACCCCCTGCGGCCACACAAGTCAGACGCAATGGCTTAAACTTTATGCACGCAGGGCTCGAGGGAGAAATTAAGCTCTCTGATAAGTCAATGGTGTTCATGCATCCATGTCAGGAATACCCAATAAATATGTAGAAGGCTTTACCAAAAAACTCTCTCTTTCCATTTTAGCTATTTTATTGTTATAGCGAGACTCTCCTCCTGGTTTTATGAGGACATTTGAACTAGGTCAGTTGAAGGCATTCGCCCCAGCTAAGGCCGTGAGGCAGAAGGCCAAAGACTGAGTGATAATCCCCTCTGTCTATCCTTTCAAGTTCTTTACTCACTCATACTTGCCTCCCTTGTCTCCCTAACACCAGTAATGCCCAGGCAGAAAAAAAAGTCCCACTGGAAAAATTAGTTGCTCCAATTTTCCTTTTGGGTTTTTCACTTCTAGCAGTTGGCCAGAATCAGCTCTGAGTGATATATTTGAATATAAGGCTGTGTATATACATACTGCTGTAATAACATCCTACATTGTGTTAGTATCACAGAAACTAAGCAGCTAATAGTGTTGATAGCATTTCCAGTTTTCTTTCACTAGGAAATTAAAGTAAAATTCAGATTGGATTGCTTCCTGACAGAAAGCAAACATGACGTGTCCCGGGCCTCCAGTGATAGCGCAAAAAGTAAAGCACTTAAGAATGTTGTTTGCGTGTGGTAGGGTATTAGCCTTCCTTAACTGATGGTAGCTGACCGGAGAGAGGCACTTTTCTTGATTAGTGCTGAGGTCATGTGTTTGCAGGCCCAGGTGTCTGATTTCTCAGGGCCCTGGGAACGAAAAGGTGCACAGTCTTTTCCTTATCTCCGAGCTCTGTAAACTCAGGCACCCTCAGACCCTGATCCGTCCCTGCGGCAGAACCGGTTTTGACTAATCGCTGCCACCGATCGTTCACAGGGCGCTCACTGTTCTCCCCGCACTGCCTAGCACAAGATAGGGCATGTTTAACCTTTGACCTCCCAGCTGTCCCTGGCAGGCTGAGCCTGTTCTGACCTTGCGGGGATCATCGTTTCCCTCCTCCTGCCTGCCTGCTGCTACAGCAAAAAAAAAAAAAAAGAGAGAGAAAGATCCGTTCCTAAGCAAACAGCTTAGTCTGTGACCTCTTCCCAAGACGCGGTTCACTGCGTTCGCTTTTGTGATGTATCTGTGTCTTTTTATTTGCTGCCTGGGTTAGATACTGTCTCACAACACGAGTTGTGTAATTAAGAGATGACTCCATGAGAGCAAATCCAGGGCAGCGCAATAAATGCTTCCAGCCCAGACTGGCGAGGAAACCGGATACCTCCAGGCTAGACAGAAGTTCAAGTTGAGTAACTATTTTTAAGAAATTATTTTTTTTGCTCAGGTATTTATTTTTGCTGAAAGAAAGCCTATGAAAAAGGAGGGAGCCACGGGGCGGTGTCGGGCACAATCCAAGACGAAGGCACTTATCAAAAGACCTAGGCAGCAATAAGCCACCAAGTGCACTCTGAGAAGACCAACACCCAGAACTGGGATTGCCCATATGTAAATATCCATGTAAACAGCTGGATAAAACATGCAGAAGTATGACTATGGGAAGGCTTGCCAACACAGATCTGTAGAAGACAGGTGACGGGCTCCGTGCATTACGTACTGAGTACAGGCTGCACTTCAGTATGGTTTATGGGGCAAGCAGGGAGAGAAGGGAACAACTTGAAAAATGCCCTGGTGTGTTCTTACACTTGCACATGTGCTCGACGACTTAAAATAGTCCTCTTGCTCACACACATGCTCAGTGGCTCACTCGTACGCTCTCCCTCATCACACACATGCTCTGGAAACCATAAGACGTCTGTTTGCATTATGCAGTGCAACAATGGAAAGAGAGAAACACATCATTGTTCCTGACAAACCATCAAGCAATAAAATCAAGAGATTATAAAACATCTTGATTCATTCAGAATACTAAAACCATACTAATAAAAAGAATATAATGTCAAAACAGCCAATGAACATCCAATAAAAACTCACATACATTTGCTCTAATATTTCCAAAACACCAATAAAATATTTCACAACAGCGGAAACATAAAATAACACCCCAAAATTTAAAGAAATAGGATTAAAACATCTCCATCTCTCCTTACCAGGGATTTTTAAATTTCAAATCACACAGAAATTGTTGTGTATTGGGGGGAGGGTGCTGCACAGACTTTATCATCTCGCTCTCTTCCCCTCACACACATATTCTGTCACGTACACAGGTTCTCTCTCATACACACACACAGGCTCTGTCTCACACGGGCTCTATTACATACACACAGGCTCTCTAGCTCTCATACATTCAAACAGGCTTTCTCTCTCACTCACACACACATACAAATACACACTCATGCTCTCAGGCCTCCCCCTTTCTTTTGGGGCTTGTCTTCGGCTGCTGCAGATGGCTGCACTGCTCTTCACTGCTGGAGAGGAGGTCATTGCTATTGGTGGCCTTGCAGCCCCACTGCTCCTCATTGCAGATGCTTCCTTCTTTCAGCCCCACTTCTCCTGGGGTGGGGGTAGGTTGCTCTGTGTAGCCCTGTGCGTCTCTCTGCAGAGCACAGCAAGATGGGATCCACCACAGCCCTTCCTAAGCCTTTATTCAGGCTGCGGTGGGTTGGAATCTGCTGGTCTGGCTTCGGGCTGTGGCAGGAGAGGCTCCCCAACAGACCCACCAAGCCTTTCTTCTGGCTACTTCAGCCCCTCTTCTGTTTTTTTGGCTGCTGGCAGGTGATCTGAACAGGAGCTGAGGAAAGATAATAATCAGGTGACCAGAGGGAGACCAGAGAGACAAACATATGAACAATTATAAATCTCAGATGTATGTGTGTTGGTATAGCAGTATCTGTGTATGTCTTTGAATGTATGTTCATATACATTTTTTTTTTTTTTTATAGATTTATATTCTGCTTTTCACACTTTTTTTTCCAGGTCTTCAAAGTGGATTACATTCAGGTACTGTAGGTATTTCTCTATCCCCAGAGGGTTTACAATCTAAGTTTTTGTACCTGAGGCAATGTAGGGTAAAGTGACTTGCCCAAGGTCACAAGGAGTGACAGCAGGATTTGAACGCTGGTCTCTTGGTTCATAGCCCCCTGCTCTAACCACTAGGCTACTCCTCCATGCTGTGATTGTTTGTGTATGTCTGTGGGGGTGTGGGAGGATGTGCGTGTGTATGTGACAGTGCCCTTGGGTGCTGTGTAGGAGGGGTATATCTGTGTGAATATGTGGAAAGATGTGAAGGGAGTGTATTTATTTATTTATGACTTCTATGGATCTCTTTTCAGTTTTTACAATAAAATCTTACAAAGCGATGTATAAAACAAATTATGTAAAAACTTACAATTACAATAAAATCATTTAAACCAGACAATGAAAAGAGCTTGGCAGCTGCTTACAAAACCATTTCTAGAGTTGCCATAAACCAAGAGTACCATTCCAAAAAGGATTAGCTCATCTAATCCTGCTGACAATAATACAGAAGGGTCACATCTGAGACACCATCAACCACGTCTTCACTTGGCGACAGAATCACATAAGATCTTTCTCCTCCCTAATCAATAAAGGAAGGAGTTGTAGAGATAAGTGTGCTGGCTGTTTGGTAAGTTGCGGGAAAGGATATTTGAGAGGGGGTAAGAGATTGTGTGGGATTGTGCTATGTACTTGTAGGGTGGATGTTGGGAGCTATGTGAAGTGGTGAGCGTGGAGATGGTGTGTGGGCAGTGTAAGTAAATGTGTGTGGGGAGGTGTGTGTAAGGGAATGTAGGTGTGTGTGGAATGGAGCTGGGTGTGAGAGAGTTGGGGGTCAGAGGTGAGGAAGTGTGAGTGAAGGGGGAATGGATGAGTATGTGTATACAAGGGGAAGATTAGAGATGTGTGGGGAGGTTTAGGCTTAGTGTAGTGTGTGTGAAACTGGGAAGATAACTTTCAAAGAACTGTATGCAGTAGGGATGTGAATCGTTTTTGAACGATTAAAATTATCGTCAGATAATTTTAAAATCATCCAAAATCGTTAGAGTGCACGATACAATACAAATGCCCCCGATTTATCGTCAGGGGCATTTGTATTGTATCGTTAAATAGGGCGTGGGAAAACCGGCACACCAAAAAAACCCTAAAACCCACCCCAAACCTTTAAAAGAAATCCCCCACCCTCCCGAACCCCCCCAAAATATTTTAAATTACCTGGGGTCCAGTGGGGGGGTCCCGGCGCGATCTCCAGCTCTCTGGCCACGGCTGCGTTAAGAGAAATGGCGCCGGTGACCCTTTGCCCTTATCATGTGACAGGGCAAAGGTAGCGCCAGCGCCATTTTGGTTCCTGGCTCCCGACGTCACGCGTGCAGGAGATCGCTCCCGGACCCCCGCTGGACCCCCAGGGACTTTTGGCCAGCTTGGGGGGGGGCCTCCTGACCCCCACAAGACTTGCCAAAAGTCCAGCGGGGGTCCGGGAGCGACCTCCTGCACGCGGGCCGTATTGCCAATATTCAAAATGGCGCCGGCGCTACCTTTGCCCTCACTATGTCATACGGGTCGCCCGTATGACATGGCTCATGGGTTCAAACACCATTTTGGGTGAGAATGATTTATTTTTTCTGCTTAAACGGCAGGGGGAAATGTGGAAAAGAGGATTTACATTCAGACAACATCCAACAAAGCATTGATCTGTGCAGTCTGGGTAAACAAGCATCGGGGTAACTTGCTTGATGCGGCGGTTACTACCCTTAACCATTAAGCCTTATGCTCACTTTGATGCAACTCCCACATTACTCTCTGCATCAACGGCAGGGGGTGGCAGGAAATTTGAATCATCAACAGCAAAAGAGGGAAGTGCAGGTAATTCAATAAGTCCCCTCAACTTCAAATTCTTTTCATCAAAGGTTTCTCTTTATTTATACATCAGCAACTCCATTGCTTAAACAGACACAGGATTTAAGCGGGGTCCCCCGACACGGACCCGTGTTTCACCAAACCCGGCTGCGTCGGGAGGGACAGTCAATTAGAAACGGGAGTTCTTCAACTTTTTGTCACTGTGCTGGCATTTAAATTGCAAGAAGAGCAATTTAAGGTTGAATAAGGGCCCTGAACTTGGTGGTTGGTGAAACAGTTAAGTATGGGAAAATAAGTGTGGGAGCTTGCTGGGCAGACTGGATGGGCTGATTGGTCTTTTTCTGCCGTCATTTCTGTTTCTTTATTATATGCATGTATCACATATGTGCATATTATAAAATATACATATGTTTATCCCAATGCATGAAGACATGCAATGCATTGAAACCACATATTTCAATGCATTTACTTTACCCACCTATTTTAAAAATATGCACGCATAGGGGGAGATTTTCAAAGTACGCTCGTAAGATACGCACGAATCTCCCAAAAACCTGCTCCGAGCTCCCCCTGCGCACGCCAAGCCTATGTTGCATAGGCTGCTGTCGCGTGCAAAGCCCCAGGACGCTCGCAAGTCCTGGGGGGCGTGTCAGGGCGTGTCGCGGTCGGCGCGTCATCGGGGTGTGTTGGGGCATGTCACAGCCGGCGCGTCATCGGGGGTATTCCGGGGGCGTGGCCGCAGCCTCCGGACCAGCCCCCGGACCGGACCATGGCACGCCAGCAGCAGGTCCGGTGGGGAAGGGAGGGGAAGGTGCAGGGGGGGTGGAAGGAAAGTTCCCTCTGAGGCCACTCCGATTTCTGAGGGAAAGGAGTCAGGCTGCGTGGCTCGGCGCGCGCAGGCTGCCGATTTTGCGCAGCCTTGCACGCGCCAACCCTGGATTTTTAAAAGATACGCGCGGCTATGCACATATCTATTAAAATCCGGCATACTTTTGTTTGCGCCTGGTGCACGAACAAAAGAACGTACGGGTGTACTTTTATAAAATCTACCCCATATTATTTACATGTGAATATAAACTTGGCCTTAGATGCATAAGTCCCAATTTGCATGCATAAATTGGCCATTGAAGCACTGAGGAAATTAACCAGTTTACCAATAAGTCCACCAGTTTGCCCAGTCTTTCTCCAGGCCATAGAGACCCCCACCAAGTTCTTCAGCCTGAAACCCCCTCTCCCCAGTCCACATAGACCTCCCATCCTGTCAGTACTACACAATAAATTTATTATCACTTACGCCAGATAATTAGCAGGTGTAAAAATACACAAGGAAACTGGAAAACGTATGTGTGCGTGACTTTTTAAAGAGCAACTAATGTGCTTAAGTGCTGGTTCTGCCACAGTATGCCACAGGGCACCCCTTTTTTTTTTACACAAGTATATGTGCAAGCAAAAGTGAAAATCACGCTTTTAAAAATCAGAGAACATGAGCAGAGACTACTTACATTTGTATAAGTTAATTTTTATGTGCATATTATTTTGAAAATTTACCTTTGAGTGTGAGAGTGTGATACATATAGATGAGTGTGTGGGCATGTGGGGGTGATGGGGAATGTAGGGTTGTGAGTCTTTATGAGACGAGTGGGTGTGTTAGTGGAGGAATATGTATGGTTGTGTGGGGGTTGGGAGTGAATATTTCATGTCTGTCTGTATGTCTGCAACAGGTGTTTTTATTTTATTTATTTATTTTTTTATTTATTTATCGAGTTTTATATACCTTTGTTCGGTTTTGCCATCTCAACGGTTTACAAAGCTTCGATGTTTAACAGAGTTTCCAAAGATTCATTTGATTGTCGACATTAATATTGTAGGCTTTATAAACGTAGATCGTATTTGAAATTATGCGGTTTCAGTTATTTTTGTATTATGTACTTGCATTGGTTCCACATGTTTGCATAGGGCCAGAAGGAGTGAAGTAATATCTGAGGGTCATTGGGTCTTTTGGTAGGCTTTGGTAAACATCCAGGTTTTTAGTTCTTTTTTGAAGGTTTTTAAATTTTGCTGTGTTCTAAGTTCGGTTGGGAGGATGTTCCAGTTTGGGACTTCCTAGGGCAGGGGTCAGGAACCTTTTTGGCTGAGAGAGCCATAAACGCCACATATTTTAAAATGTAATTCCATGAGAGCCATACAATATGTTTAAAACTAAATACAAGTAAATGTGTGCATTTTATGTAAGATCACACTTTTAAAGTACAATAAGTCTCTGAAAATATTACACCAGGCCTTAAGACACCAATACATCTCCTATTAGGAAAACGGACCAAGTCAGGCTGCTATAGAGTCCTACACAGAAACTACACGCCAGCAGAAAACCTCACCTGAATCACGTGCTGTCCCTCACCTAACATAGAATAAAGAGACCAAAACGCATAACAAGAAGCATGCAGACAAAAACTGAATTGGAAACTGCAACAAGCCAGAGTCTCTGTATGCAGTGTAACAAAGGAAAAAAGAAACATCACACATCCTTATAAAACAAATCAAGAAATATAAAATCATCAGCAGTAAAACTGTACTAACAAAAAGAACATATTTCGAAACAGCTGATGAGTGGAATATCCAATAATTAAAAACTCATATAAAACATTTCCAGATACCAACAAAATATTTCAAAATAGCAGACACAAAGATCCAGTAATGAAAAATAATAAGGATACAAAAATTTTTTTGCTCTGCATACCTGGGAACGTTTGATATCCAGGTGTCCTGAGATTGTTCTGAATTAGCAGGAGGTGGGGTGGTTTGCTTGGAACTTTCTCCTCTCTCAGTCACATACCAGCGCTCTCTCTCACACTGGCTCTCAATGACACACCTATACACACATGCTCTCAGTCACTCACATATACAAATGTTTTTTCTCTCTCACTTATATAGGCTCTTAATTACACATTTACACACATGCTGTCTATCTTTTCACGCTTACACACACACAGGCTTTCAATCACATAAATACATGCTGTCTTTTTCTCTCACACACAGACTCTCATTCACATGCTTACAAACATGTCCTCTCTTTCTCTCATTTACACACAGGCTCTCAATCACATACTCACATGCTCCCTCACCTAAATCAGCTCTCAATCACACACAGACACACATGGTCTCTCTCTCTCATTTAAACACAGGCTCTCAATCACATACTCACATGCTCCCTCACCTAAATCAGCTCTCAATCACACAGACACACATGGTCTCTCTCTCTCATTTAAACACAGGCTCTCAATCACATACTCACATGCTCCATCACCTAAACCAGCTGTCAATCAGACACAGACACACATGATCTCTCTCTTACTTATACACACAGGCTCTTAATCATACATACACATGATTTCTCTCACACACAAAGGATCTCAATCATACACACATACTCTTTCAAACAAACAGGTTTTCAATTACAAACTTACACATACAGGTTCCCAATGGTAAACTTACATTCATGCTCTCTCTCTCACAGGCAGGATCTCAATCACAGACATACTCTCTTTCACATATACAGGCTCTCAATCATTCACATACATGCAATCTCTCACTCACACACACAGGATCTCAAACACACATGCTTGCTCGCTCATTCATTCACTCTCTCCCCCGGGAACTCGCGGCAGCAGCAGCCACCTCCCAACGCTAACCTCCTTCATTTTCAGCCCTCGCGGAGGCGAAGGCGGAGTCCCATCGGCCGCGGTTGAAGATTTTCATTTTCCTCCGAGCCGCGCTGCAGTCTTCTTCCCGCGCAGGCACCCGATGCTCTCCACTTCCTCTTCCGGGCCGCGGGAAGAAGAGAGCACCGGCGTGCTCTCTTCTTCCCGCGGCCCGGAAGAGGAAGTGGAGAGCATCGGGTGCCTGCGCGGGAAGACCCGCGCAGGCACCCGATGACTCCAGCGCTGGCACCCGGCTGACACCCGATGACTCCCGCGCAGGCACCCGGATGACTCCAGTCGGCGTGCTCTCTTCTCCTCCCCCCCGCGGCCCGGAAGAGGAAGTGGTGAGCATCGGGTGCCTGCGCGGAAGAAGAGACCACGCTAGTGTGGTCTCTTCTTCCCGCGCAGGCACCCGATGCTCTCCACTTCCTCTTCCGGGCCGCGGGGGGGGGGGGGGGAGGAGAAGAGAGCACGCCGGTGCCGCTGACTCCAGCTGTCCTGCCGCGTTCCGCCCGGGCTGACAGCATTTTAAGCCCGGGCGGCGGAGGACCGGGGAGCAGCTGGGTCAGCGGGGAACCGCGAAGTATGGCGACACGTGTCTGCGAGCCAGATGCAGCCCTCAAAAGAGCCATATCTGGCTCGCGAGCCATGGGTTCCCGACCCCTGTCCTAGGGATATGGCTCTCTTCCGAGTTGAGTTAAGTTCTTTGGGACGGGTAGGTGGAATCTTTAATAGAAACATAGAAACATAGAAATGACGGCAGAAGAAGACCAAACGGCCCATCCAGTCTGCCCAGCAAGCTTCGCACTTTTTTTTTTCTCATACTTATCTGTTACTCTTGGCTCTTAGTCACCCTTTGGTTCTATTTCCCTTCCACCCCCACCATTAATGCAAGGAGCAGTGTTGGAGCTGCATCTAAGTGTAATATATAGCTTAATTAGTTAGGGGTAGTAACCGCCGCAATAAGCAAGCTACACCCATGCCCATTTGTCTACCCAGACTATGCGACTCAGTCCCTGTTGGTGTTGTCTGTATATAGATCCACTTTTCTTCATTCCCCCTGCCGTTGAAGCAGAGAGCTATGCTGGATTTGCACGAAGTATCAGACTTCCTCCCCTGCCGTAGAAGCAGAGAGCTATGCTGGATATGCACGTAGTATCAGACTTTCTCCCCTGCCATTGAAGCAGAGAGCTATGCTGGATATGCACGTAGTATCAGACTTTCTCCCCTGCCGTAGAAGCAGAGAGCTATGCTGGATATGCACGTAGTATCAGACTTCCTCCCCTGCCGTTGAAGCAGAGAGCTATGCTGGTTATGCATTGAAAGTGAAGTTTCAAGCTTATTTGGTTTGGGGTAGTAACCGCCGTAACAAGCAAGCTACTCCCCGCTTTTTGTGAATGCAAATCTTTTTCCACATTTCCTCTTGCCGTTGAAGCTTGGAGCAATGTTGGAGTCGCATTAATCGTGTGTATGTTTATTGAATAAGGGTATTATCTCCAGGTAGTAGCCGTCATTCCCACGAGCCACCCGCTCTTCATTCATGTCCTCTAGACTTTATGGAAGTCCTTCACAGTTCTGGTCTTCACCAATTCCTCCGGAAGGGCATTC
The DNA here is from genome assembly GCF_901001135.1 of Rhinatrema bivittatum. Taxonomy (NCBI): domain Eukaryota; kingdom Metazoa; phylum Chordata; class Amphibia; order Gymnophiona; family Rhinatrematidae; genus Rhinatrema; species Rhinatrema bivittatum. Next base: position 17,830 of record NW_021820892.1, on the reverse strand, counting down.
CAGGCATCCACCACCCTCTCCGTGAAGAAATACTTCCTGACATTAGTTCTGAGTCTTCCTCCCTGGAGCTTCAAATCGTGACCCCGGGTTCTGCTTTTTTTCCAACGGAAAAGGTTTGTCGTTGTCTTTGGATCGTTGAAACCTTTTAAGTATCTGAAAGTCTGTATCATATCACCTCTGCTCCTCCTTTCCTCCAGGGTGTACATATTTAGATTCTTCAATCTCTCCTCATAAGTCATTCGACGAAGACCCTCCATAGACCTTTGTTAGTGGAGGTTTCTGTTTGGGGAGTGTAGTTTTATAGATGTACTTAGCCAGTTTGTTTGTTTTTCGTATATTATTTTGTGTAATATGGATAGTATTTTGTATTCTATCCTGAAATTTATTGGGAGCCGGTATATTGAAATAAGAGTAGGAGTTATGTGATCCGTGTTTTTTAGTTCCAGTGAGTATTCTGGCGGCTGTATTTTGGAGTATTTGGAGTGGTCGCTTGGTGGTGAGAGGTAAATTGAATAGCAGGGAGTTGCATTAGTCCAGGTTGGAGAAGATGAGTAGTTGAAGGACTGTTCTGAAGTCGTTGGGGGATAGGAAAGGTTTTAGACGGCGTAGGGTTAGGAGTTTGTGATATCTGTCTATGATTTTAGAAGTGATGTGGTTCTTGAAGGATAGTTCATTGTCAATTATGACTCCTGGTTGCGGGCATGAGTGACAGGTGAGATTGCAGCTTTTTGGTTCATTAAGTTGAGGGGTGGTAGTTGAGGAGCGTTGTTCTTTCTGCCTAGTATGATTATTTCTGTCTTATCGAAGTTTAGGATGAGTTTCATGTTTGTTAATAGTTGTTTTATTTTGGTGAGGTAAGTGGCTGTTTTTTTGTAAGTGTCTTCCAGAGTGTTGTGTATTGGGATTAATATTTGGATATCATCCACATATATGAAGTGGGTCAGTTTAAGATTTGAGAGGAAGTGGCATATCGGGAACAGATAAATGTTGAAGAGTGTCGCAGATAGGGTGGAGCCTTGGGGAACTCCGGTGTCAAGGTTTATTTTCTTTGAGGGTGTCGTTGATCGACACTTGGTAGGTTCTTTGTGATAGGATGAGAACCATTGTAGGGTTTTTTCTATTGCACCAATTTTGGAGAGACGGTCATTCATGATTGAGTGGTTTACCATGTCGAAGGCTGCTGATAGGTCAAGTAGTACTTAAAGGTAGCTGTGTCCTTTTTCAAAGCCTTTGAGCACAGTGTCATTTAAAGATAGGAGTAGTGACTCAGTGTTCAGGTGTTTTCTGAAGCCAAATTGCATGGGGAGTAGGATGTTGTTTTCTTCCAGGTGGTCGCTGAGTTGGGAGTGGACGATTTTTTCGATAATTTTGGCAATGAATGGTAGGTTTGATATGGGTCGGTAGTTTATGTTTTTGTTTGGATATGTGCAAGGGGTAAGCAGGTAGATAAGAGCATAAGAATTGCTGTGCTTAAGCATTTGTTCAAACCCAATATCCAACCAAGAGACTATTTAAAATAATAAATGGCATAATGATACCTTCTCCAAATCAGAAAAGAAGGGAACAATCACACAGTAATTATAAAGTAAAGGCAGCCATTATAAAATACAATCGAGAAGATCCTAGGAGAAAGGTGTCAGGAAGACTGACGGTGTATCTGCATAACAGAAGCAGATCATCCAGACAACTCGATCATCTACCTTGTATAAACTGATTTTTTTGAAAACTTTTTAGTTGCAAATAAAATATCTGACAATCAGCAACAATCATTGTTACTTCTTTATGAAAAAGCCCAACATGGCCGATGTTTCGCAAACAAATGCTTCATCATGGGCGCAATCGCCAATTCGCTGAAAGAAAGGACAGTGAACTATCTACAATCTGGTAGATTACATGATCTGAGACAGCACAGATTCACGGAAGGTCTTGTCAGATGAATCTGATTGATTTCTTTGATTGTGTGGCTAGAGAATTGGATTAGGGAAGAGTGCTCAATGTGATTTACTTGAATTTTAGTAAAGCCTTTGATATGGTCCCGCATAGAAGACTCATGAACAAAATGAGAAGCTTGGGAGTGAGCACCAAGGTGGTGGTGTGGATTATAAACTGGTTGGCAGATAGAAGACAGCATGTGATGGTAAATGAAGCCTACTTTGAAGAGAGAACAGTGTTAAGTGGAGTGCTGCAGAGATCGGTGTTGGGACCAGTTCTGTTCAACATCTTTGTGAGCAACATTGCGAAAGAGATAGAACGTAAAGTTTGTCTATTTGCGGATGATACTAAGATCTGCAACAGAGTGGATACGCCAGAAGGAATGGGGAGAATGAGACATGAATTAAGAAAGCTTGAAGAGTGATCGAAGATATGGCAACTGGGATTCAATGCCAAGAAGTGTTGAGTCATGCATCTGGGATATGGTAATCCAAAAGAACTGTATGCGATGGGGGGTGAAGCACTGCTGGGCATGGAACAGGAGAGAGGCCTTGTGGTGATAGTGTCTAGTGAACTAAAGATGGAGAAGCAATGTGACAAGGCGATAGCTAAAGCTAGAAGAATGCTGGGCTACTTAGAAAAAAGAATATATAGTAAGAAAAAGGAAGTGATAATCTCCTTGTACAGGTCCTTGGTGAGTACTGTTTTCAGTTCTGGAGACTGTATCTCAAAAGGGACAGAGACAGGATGGGGGAGGTCCATAGAAAGGCAACCAAAATGGTGGCAGCTCTCCATCAAATTGAGGACAGGTTGAAGTACCTAAATATGTATACCCTGGAGGAGAGGAGGAGCAGAGGAGATATGATACAGACCGTCAGATACTTGAAATGTTTTAATGATGCACAATCAACAACAAACCTTTTCCGCGGAAATAAACCAATAGAACTAGGGGTCACAAAATGAAACTCTGGGGAGGAAAACTCAAAACCAATGTCAGGAAATATTTCTTCAGAGGGTGGTGGACGCCTGGAATGCCCTTCTGAAGGAGGTGGTAAAGACAAAAACAGTGAAAGATTTCAAAATGGCATGGGATAAACACTGTAGATCCCTAAAGGCAAGGGGGAGGGGAATGAAATAAGAAGCATGGGGGTAACTTTCAGGTGTGGCGGATACTACCCTTGACAAATAAGCCTTCATACCGTTGATGCAACTCTATCATTGCTCGCTGTTTCAACGGCAGGGGAAAAAGAGGAAAAGAGGAATTGGATTCAGCAACAACCAACAATGACATTGAACTGTACAGTCCGGGAAAGCAAATAAGCATTGGGGTAGCTTGCTTGATGCAGCGGTAACTACACTTAACCAAAATGCCTGATACTACACTTCTGATGCAACTCCAACATTGCTCTCTGTGTCGACGGCAGGGTGTGAAAGGAAATTGGACTCAAACAGTAACCAACAAGAGCCCTTACGTTGGCAGTCTGAATAACTGATGTATGGGAACCTGATAACTATGGGAGCTTGCTGGGCAGACTGGATGGGCCATTGGGTCCTTTTCTGCCATCACTTCTATGTTTATGTTTCTATCTTTATATTTCAGATAATACAAAACTCCACTGCATGACTGATAGAAGGAAGCAAAAAGCATGACCACATCACACCCATCCTACAAAAACTACACTGTTATACCAAAATTGTACAGAATAAAATTCAAAACACTGATACTGATGTTTAAGGCACTAAGAGGTGAAGGACCTATCTATTTGAGTGAAAGACTATTGGTGTACATGCAAACCAGACTACTAAGATCCTCACTCAGATCCCGTATGACAATCCTGTCGTCAAAAGAAATCAAAAGAAAAGACACCCAAAACATATCTTTCTCAAGAGCAATGCCTAACTCTGAGGCAACTTAGATCCTTTCTTTAGATGTAGAAATCATTTGGCGTTCAATTTCAAGTCTCCAAAATGCACTTCAGAGCAGCGTGTGTACTGCATGCATACTCTGTCATGCTTTGCTGCTCAGCTGAGGAACAGTTTCAAGGGCGCTGAGAGTTGACTTTCTTAGCTTAGTCAAACAACTACATAAGAAGGCAAGCTGTTTCAGCCCACCTTTTTCTAAGTTTGCTGTCATCAGCTGCAAAGCTGTCATTGACTGTGCTAGCCATTCAACTTTCTGACCTTCCTGTTAAGAGAAAATAGAGCTCCTCAAAGGAAAGTGATCAAGACCATTTCATATACGATGAATTCCATTAGAGGAGTTCACTATGGTGTACATTGGGACTATACTGTTCCCCACCGTTTTTATCTGGTCCTCTTCTGCAAGGCTTCACTTCTTCCCATCTGGCTCACCTCAGAAAGTCATCATGTGTGTCCCCTATCCTTCTTCCTATCCAAAGGTCTTTCCAACATCTCACACATACGGAACAAGGTTTGCCGCCATTTCTTTGAACCCATTGGAAACTTCTTCCAAAAGTAGCTTTTTGCCTGACTGCTAGGATTTTCCCTAAAGAGAGCACATGACTTTGTCTGCTCTAGAAGCTATAAGTGGCATTTTATCATGTTTCAGTGGTTCACCTTCAAGATTCTTCCATTTTAATGTGCACTGCATGGGACATGTTTTTCTGCTAAACTGATTGTTTTCTTTTTAACATTACCCCTAATCATTTATTTCGATTGGGAAATAAAATACAAATACTTGCTGATTAAACACCAAACACTGCAATATGTTCCTGTGAGCAGTTTGGATCTGAGTGATCAGCTAGTTGCCTTCTGGCATCTTTCACACATTACTTTTGAGATGTTAATGACCATGTTCTTGCAAAACAAAATGTTCTACAAAAGTCTATGTATAAAACAAAGATTATGCAATGAAAAAAGAGATGACGATACAATACGGTTATGTATTTTTAATAAACTTGGTATCAAAATGAGTTGTGCCAAATTTCAATAATCTGATGCCTCTTGCCTCACAATGGCCTGTAAGCATGTTTAGGAAGCACACATTGTCTTAGCATATATCAGCTTGTTACCTAATCAAAAAACACTAATCTCCAGGAGAAAAATATATATGCCTGTACTTATCTCAAATCTTTAATGAAGTTTTGCACCAAGAGCCAAAGTGCCACATTGGTACCCCAGTTCTACACAAAGAAACAAAGCACGCCACATCTCATTTTATAGGGCTGTTCATGTGGTTGATGGACACAGAGGTAAGATCTTGTTTCACGTCTTCTATAAACCACTCATTTCGGGATATTTTTTTAAATGAAAGATACTACCTAACCTATAGTTATTTCACATTAGGCTCTGACCTAAAACAATTTCAGAAGTTACCTGGGATTGAATCTCACCAGTAATAAATGGAAGACCTCCAAGGAAATCTGAATGATGTAAGCAATGATACTGGCAACTCAGTAGATGCCATTCTTCTCTTAGAATCAGTACTGAGCCAGCATCACAGCATCGTCAAGGTACACTACTCTATGGAGGGAGTCATCTTCTGGAGGAGAGGTTTATGTCATAACTAAATTCCAAAAGAATTTTCACAATCTGATCATATGAAATTCCCCTTAGAAGACAAACCATGTTGGACTTCGGAAAATCTCCCCTGTTCTACTGTATAAATCCCTTATTAATTTGACTGTACTGTGCGTTGAATAAAACATAAAAGTGCTACATAAAATAAACATACTATACATAATATTGTACTGCATAATTATTACCAGGCTTGTTTATGACGGAGAAAACAACACTTTGGTTGCTGAGGGCCGAGTATGTCTAAATGCATAAGCACAAGGAAGGACAAAGCTAATTTGCATATTGGCTCGATTCCTAACCAAAAGCTTTAAAATGTTTAGAATAATATAGATGACAGAAATAATTGCAGGCATATAAACCCTGTAAAAAGATCCTCCTCTTACACATCCATGAAAGTGCAGCTGACATGATTAGTACCAGTAAGCAAGTGACAGTAGAATCTAAGATTGCCTGCTAGCTTTGCTATGCAAGCCCAGAATGACTGTTGCTTCTATTAATAATTGCTAAGTAGTAGTACAGCTATTTCTATTTTATAGTTCTCATTTAGGTATTCAATTTCTGCTCTCTTTTTCTGTAAACACTGCATGTGGGCAGGCCTGTACTTCAGCAACTTCTTTACCTTAACATAATTTACATGTGAGTAGGCCTATGTCCCAGAAAGTTTAAGCTTTCTGTATTGAAAAAGAGGTAATTAAGCAAAACTTTTACAAAAAAAAAAAGGAAGACATTTTTCTAACTTCGGCAGCTTTAATGACTCTCCCCACATGTGCACTCATCTTCATTATAATCACACAGTTCTGCTTTATTGAATGCATATTGCAATAAAATACAACATGGGCCTATGGCAGCCTAGCCAAACCCTCACCTCTAAGCCAGAATGGTGACTATCCCTGAAGTGGCTATTCTGCTCTTCTTCTTTCCCACACTGTCAGCTAGCCCGCTGGCAAGCAAGTCATTCTTGTCCTCGTGCCTAGAACCACCCATGTCTGAAGCACTCGCCCTCTGTTGTCTACACCAGGCCTCAAGGCCCAACTAAAAACCAAGAAGCCTGTTACTGCTGGCTGAGTTACCCTTCTCCCCTAGCTGCAGTACATACATAAACCTACCCTCCTAGAGATGAGGAGACTCCCTTCTGGTCAGCTTGCTGTGAGTAGGCGAGTAGATGTGTACGAGAGGAGAAGGAAGAGGACAAGCTATTTTATCTCATTCTGTCATCCTCCATCTCTGCCCCATCCCCCACCACCCTTTCATGGCACTGTCCAATCCGAGTAAAACTGTAGCAAAAATGAATCAAAGGGAAAGGCACCAGTTAATGGCATCTCTTATGTACCTGGCCTGAAGGCATCCTTATCTCCTCACAGCCTTCCCAACTTCTCTGACTACTCCAGTCCACTTAAATCACTTTTGTCCAGCCTTCTCACACCAGTTCTCTTACTCTGAACTTTCAATGACCAAGCACATCTCTCCTCTGTGGTAAAAACGTTCTTCTATAAGCTTCATCTGTTAAAAAATATAAAACCTCTGCAACTTCACAATGACTTCCACTTAGTCATTCAAACCTTAATATTCTCTGGTTTTGATTACTTAATAGCCTACTTTCAGGCCTACCCGACTCCTCTCTCCATCCTTTACAGCTAGCACAAAATGCTGCAGCCCGAATTCTCTCCAGCCACATTTCCCCTGTCTTATTATCCTTACGCTGGCTTCCCATCTCACTAGCTATCCAATATAAAATCATTTGTCTTACTCACAACTTCATTCACAATCCCTCTGCTATCTGGCAATTCACCCTCCTCTAGTTTTACCAGTCCTTGAAACAGCACTGGATGGCCCGCGCCTTTAAAAATGGCGCGGGCCATCCAGTGCTCCTACCATGTGACAGGGGCCGGCCAATGGCACAGATACCCTGTCACATGCTAAGGGCAAAGGGCCATCGGCGCCATTTTTATTAGTGGCAGCCAACGGCCCGAGAACGGGAGATCGCTCCCGGGACACCCACTGGACCACCAGGTACCTGTAAAACGTTTTGGGGGGGGGGGGGTCTGGAGGGTGGGGGAAGCTAAGGGATCTGTTTTAAAGGATCGGGGTGGGTTTAGGGGTTGTTTCTGTGTGCCGTTTTTCCCACCCTCCCCCAAAACGATAAGAGAACCCCACGAACAATTTTGTGGGGTTTTCCTATCGGTTTTGGGGAGCCCCCAATTTCTGACGACTTTGAAAATATCGTACGATATTTTCAATCGTCAGAAAAACGATTCACATCCCTAGTATTCGTTAACATGTTCCCTGTTCCACGCGAAGGTCCCCAGAGGCAGGTAGAGCTTCGGAGTCTCAAAGCGTGGATGAGACAATGGTGCAAGTAACAAGATTCAGTTTTGTAAGGAAATGGGGAATAGTTTGGGGGGGGGGGAGGGGGGGAGCCTTTTCTGAAGGGATGGGCTCCACCTTAACCAGGATGGAACCAGGCTGTTGGCGCTAACCTTTAAAAAAGAGATAGAGAAGCTTTTAAACTAGAACAAAGGGGAAAGCCAACAGTCACTCAGCAGTGCATGGTTCGGAGGGAAGTATCTTCAAAGGATACTAATGATGCATTAGAGTTAGGGAATCCTGACAGACAGATTTCAATAAAAGCAAAAGTAGTCCAAGTGCCTAAAATTAAAAACTCACCTGAGTTAAAAAGATTCCAATTTATCCCTGTCAGCTGAAAAGTAGGTTATTAATACAAACAAAAAACACACTTTGAAATATGTGTGTGCCAATGCCAGAAGTCTAAGAAGTAAGATGGGAGAGTTAGGATGTATAGCAGTAAATGATGAGATTGACATAATTGGCATCACAGAAACATGGTGGAAGGATGAGAACCAATGAGAAACTGCCATACCAGGGTACAAATTATATTGCAATGGTAAGAAAGGAGCAACTTGGTGGGGAGGGGGGATGCTTTATATCCAGGATGGCATAAAGTCCAACAGGATAAGGATCCTGCAAGAGACTAAGGGCCGGATTTTCAAAGGGTTACGCGCACCGGCCTATTTTCAAAAGGCCTGGCGACGCACGTAAAGCCCCGGGGCTTGCAAAAAGGTTTGGCCTGGGGTGGGGAGGGGGGCGGAGCGGTCTGGGGGTGGGGCAGAGTGTGGCCAGAGGCCTCCGCACGATCGCTGTGCCAGGGATTGCATGCCAGCAACTTCAGCCCCAGGGCTGAAGTAAGTTTTGTAACAAAAAAAAGAAGACGAAAAAGGTAGGGGAGAAGGGCGGGGGAGGTAAGGGAAGGGAAGGTGAGGTGGGGGTAGGGAAGTTCAGGCCGCTCCGATTTCAGAGTGGCCTGGGAGGGAACGGGGGAAGGAGCGTGACTCGGTGCGAGCTCCGCGCGTGCAAGGTGCATAATTGTGCACCCCCTTGCGCGCGCTGACCCCTGATTTTATAACATGTGCAGGCTTGCATGCACATTTTATAAAATCAGGCATACATGTGCATGCGCCAGATAGCGCCCACACATGTACGCCCGCGCGCAGCTTTTAAAATCTACCCCTAAATGCACAATTGAATCTTTATGAGTAGAAAACCCTTGTGTTTGGGGAAGAGTATAGCGATAGGAGTATACTACCGTCCACCTGGCCAAAATAAGGAGACAGAGGAAAAAATTCTAAGAAAATTAAGGAAGCTAACCAAATTGCTAGTACAGCAATAATGGGAGACCCGAATATTGACCTGTTAAATGTAACATCAGGACATGCTAGAGAGATAAAGTTCCTCAATGAAATAAATGACTGTTTTATGGAGCAATTGGTTAAGGAACCAATGAGAAAGGGAGCTATTTTAGATCTAATTCTTAGTGGGATGAAGCATTTGGTGAGAGAGGTAATGGTGCTGGGTTCGCTTGGCAATAGTAAACATAACATGATCAAATTTAAATTGATAACTAGAAAGGGGACAATAAGTAAATCCACGGCTCTAGCACTCAACTTTCAAAAGGGAAACTTTGATAAAATGAGAATTATAGTTTAAAAAAATTGAAAGTTTCAGCTACAAAGGTTAAGAGTGTACAACAGGCATGGACATTCTTACAAAATACCATATTAGAAGCGCAGTGCAGACGTATACCATGCATTAAGAAAGATGGAAGGAAGGCCAAACTATTGCCAGCATGGTTAAATAGTGAGGTGAAAGAGGCTATTTCAGCCAATTGATCTTCATTCAAAAATTGGAAGAAGGATCCATCAGAAGAAAATAAGATAAAGCATAACCACTGGCAAGTTAAATGTAAGACATCGGTAGACAGGCTGAATTTGAAAAGAAGTTTGTTGTAGAGGCAAAAACTCATAATAAAAACCTTTTTTTTTTTTTTTTTAATATATCTGAACGAAGTCAGATCCAAGATGGTGTTGTAGCAAGATGGACTGTTGCATCTCTCCTGCTTTAGGGTGTTTACCTGAAGAATCTATGCCGCATTCAGTTCGGAAGCAAAGAGCTAGAGAGCGTTTAGCTTCTGAAGCTCTCTTAGCTTCCCCTGTGGTGGGACCTATGGACGCCCATGTCCGACGTGGATTATTAGCCAAAGAGGGAAGCTCGCTGATGGGTGAACAGGGAGAAGAAGAGCCCGAACCTGATTCAGAGCTATTAACATCTTTTTCCCCGGCAGAGAGGTCATCGCCCGGAAACCCTGCTGAGAGAAGAATGCTTCAGCAGTGAGGAGACCAAGAGATGCCTGAATGGCATTTCCCTGGTGAGTCTCTACCGGAGCCCGCATAGCTGGGGCAGGAAGACTTGGCTTGCATAAGACTCTAGGGGGTAATGGCAAAAATCATGCTGGAGCTGCTGCACAGAAGACCGCGGAGTCAACAACTGAAACCATGGTATTTCAAATCACCGATTTGGTAAGGCCTCAATCTTTTTCATTAGAGACATTATGGGAAGTAATTAATGTGATGAATAAGACCTATATGCCTACTGTCCACCCATGTCACCTTAGGCCCCCCCCCCCCCCCCCCCCCCCCCAAAAAAAAACAACAATCAATTCTGGCTATGCCACTGCTTCAGCCTCTTATAAATAAAGAAAAACTAGTCATTATTTTTAAATGTCTAAGATACACAGCAACAGATAGGCCAGTTTTCAAATGATTTAGGTGAATAATTTTGAGTGTTATGTTCCTAAATTGACATCTATGTTTCCTGTGTAACCTTTGTTCCTTGTAAAGGCTTTGCCTATTTGACAGCTATGCTGTCACTGTTTAAAGTTATCTGTAAACCGATATGATGTGCAAACGGTTGTTGGTATATAAAAATGCCTAAATAAATAAATAAATAAATCTTTGAAAATCCAGAGTGGTTGAGCACTTAACTTCAGGTGCCTATTTTCATTAGATTACTAAATTCTGCCTCTTAAAAACTGAGTGGGTCCGGGTGTGGGTTTAGATTGAGGGGAAAGAAATCAAGTGGCTAGTGCTGATTTTTAGTGCTAGTCACCTTACTTGGGACCTCATTTACTAAGCATTTTTCCCATAGACACAAAATGGGAGAAAAGCCTTTGTAAATGAAGCCCCTAGCTAGCCACATCTAGGCACTACCATAGCAAATCTAAATTTGGTTGGATAGATTCTCTCTCACTCATCTTGAAGTGAGGAAACTCACTCCAAGATTAAATTTGGGCAATGTTCTCTCAACCTAGCTTGATGGACTCTCTACCTGGGCTCATCTTGGAGTGAGTTTCCTCACTCCGAAGGTCATCAAATCTTCACAAGAGACCACTGTTGTGTTCGTACGTCTCACATTGAATGTCAAAGTGGCCCCTAACCCCCTACACTACTACCTAAACCTCACCTCTATCTAGGGAGAGGACACTACAGCTAGTCTCGCTCTTTCTCCCTCTCCCTCCTCCCATTAACAATGGTCTCCCAGTGATTGAATGCAGGAAATACAACAGGTATGGCACTTATTGCAAAGTCTGAAAATGTTATCGCAATTTGCGCTAACTTAGCTTTTCACATAGGTAATTAGTGCAAAATGATAAAGGGAATGGAACAGCTCCTCTATGAGGAAAGACTAAAGAGGTTAGAGCTGTTCAGCTTGGAGAAGAGACGGCTGAGGGGGGATATGATAGAGGTGTTTAAAATCATGAGAGGTCTAGAACGGGTAGATGTGAATCGGTTATTTACTCTTTCGGATAGTAGAAAGACTAGGGGGCACTCCATGAAGTTAGCATGGGGCACATTTAAAACTAATCGGAGAAAGTTCTTTTTTACTCAATGCACAATTAAACTCTGGAATTTGTTGCCAGAGGATGTGGTTAGTGCAGTTAGTACAGCTGTGTTTAAAAAAGGATTGGATAAGTTCTTGGAGGAGAAGTCCATTACCTGCTATTAAGTTCACTTAGAGAATAGCCACTGCCATTAGCAATGGTTACATGGAATAGACTTAGTTTTTGGGTACTTGCCAGGTTCTTATGGCCTGGATTGGCCACTGTTGGAAACAGGATGCTGGGCTTGATGGACCCTTGGTCTGACCCAGTATGGCATTTTCTTATGTTCTTATAAACTGTATATTAGCATAAATCATGCCCCTTTTGCTATCGCATGCGATACTTATCGCATTTGGTAAATCCAGGCCAATGTTTGTTAACAATAAACAAAACGGAAGACAAAATATATCATCACACATCTTTATGACAAATTTTCAGTGACCTTCAGCTTGATTTAAAAACCTTATTGCTAGTCACAACAACAATTCAAATATATCCCTGAAAACCATAAGTAATTTTTGGTATTCTGTTACTCTAAACGTGGCTGCCTTTTAAATATGTACTCAGCTCTGGTTTAAAATAGGAATACAACATTTACAAATTCCACCCTGCACGGAAATTTCTCACCCACAAGCTGGAAACTGGGAATTGCCAGTGGCCGTCTGACTCTTCCCAAATTTCCTAAAATTCTCTCATGTGGGTCTCTCTCTCTGCTTCATATGATGAAAAGGCTGCTATTCCGGATACTGTCACATTTGTATGTACTTTACTGTTAGTCTTTCACTAGTGCTAGTATTATAGTAACTTGGCACAGCAGTTGTGCACAGCTGGTGGTGTGTAAGTGAATTGGTTAGTAAATAAGAAGCTCTTTCAAGCGTGAGTGTGTTCAGTGAGTTCTGCCAAGAATGGGTTTTGCCAGCAACTGTCTCCTAGTTGCTTATACTTTTCCAAATCAATCAGCAGAAATCTTGCCTTGACATCATACCAGCATTGTTCTTGCAAGATAATGAAAACTTTTCCCAATTCAGCAAAAGTTATGTGCCAACTGATAGCTGGAGTTTCCGATGTCCAAGATTTGAAATGGTTCACTTCGAAAAGTCACACATTCAGCACTTTGCAAGACTAACAGTTATTTTTGCAATATTTGCAGTTTCAAATGTCCATCTTTGATGAGTTGATGACCACTGACGTATACTTCTGACAGTTCCCCAGCCTTTGGCTAATTAACAGTTCACCTTGTGATTACTATCTCAACCACCATCTGCCTTAAGAAAATTGGTCTTTCCTCTCTTCCTTATCTCACAGAACAGAAAAATAGCATGAAACTTGAGATAATAGATAATAAAGGTGAAAGGTAAGCTGGACAGAGGAAACCAGGACTTCTGCTAGAAGTCAGCATAATTCAAAGAGAGAAATGTAAGAAAAACAAGATTACATGATCTATCAAAAAAAAAAAATTAATTCCAAATGATTATATAAAAAAGGAATATATAAAAATTAGGCCAAAAGGAAATATATGCAGGCCTTTAACTTACATCAGCATCCCGGCATCGTTTTGATGACAACACTAGTAGAGGGAGAGTAAAGCAGACGGGGATGCTATTTGAAGGCTATCTAAATGCAAATAAAGCAATAGTTGACTTGTTTAGGTTTACTTTAAGACTTTTCTAGATAGAGACAGCTTCCATCTGCTATAGGTCCTTGGTCATAGCTAAACTGCATAGGGCTGACTGATTGAAAAAAAATAAAGCAGTTCTGGTGGGGGATATATTTTCATTTTCTTCGACATGGAATTAAAGAACCACATTCTCTGACTGCTGTCTTCAGTAACACAACAGATCAGGGACACACATGATTTTCTCGGTGATGCATTAAGACCTCCCCACCCCACCCAACCCCCGCCAAGAACTGCAAGTAGGTCAGAAATGCTGAATGCCCAATATGTGCGGCTTCCTTAGCAAAATGTTTCCTTGTACCAGTTTCCTACCGCAGACCTGTCAAACTCTCCTTAAAATTCTGAGCGGCAGCTGGCTTTTTTTTTGTTTTGTTTTTTGAGAGGTAATGTTTGGTTTCGGAGTGACGTGCCGCAATGACCAAACGTTTCCCCAACATAAAGACCCCTGTGACCTCCCCGGACGCCCATCAAATTAGCTCCGTGCTCAGATCAGTGAGGCAGAATGGCTCAGGTATATTTTATTTGACTTTTTATTTCCCTTTTCGATTCACATTCTTTCCGCAGGGTGCAGAACCCACCTGGCAGGGGCCGAGACCTGAGAGGGCCTCAGAATATCTTCGGAGTGAAACTGTTAAGGACCTGGCATTGGAAGGACTGAAACCAACCTCACACCAACAGAGCATGAGAAGCAGCTCTCTCTACATTGCTGCCCATGAAATCTGCAACTAATAAATAAAACTAATTCATTTGATTTATGCGAGTGAGCACATTGGTTCTGTTAAAAATTTTGAAGCAGCAGCACAAAATCATTTCCTCAAAGTATTAGCAACATCCCTATATCTTACAGCTGTGGCGTTGGCGTACTTGATGTTTGTTCCCAAACTCCCTCATTTATCTTAATACATTTTGTTTCTTATGCTTTTAGCTTTTTTTTTTTTTCTTCTGGAATAAGTAATATCCACTTTTTATTTGTTCAACCTCTTGTATTTCAAAATCTCCATCCCTGAGCCCACTTTTCACGTGTTCGTTCCATGGCCATGCCACCTTTGCTAACACCTGCAAAAGTCCCACCTATAATGCAAGTTAAAGTGCGAGCATGCATTGTCAAGTTTCTAGATCTTTCCTACATGAATGCAAGCAACATCTAGGTGCCCATTGTGGAAAACCTGGGGACAACACTAAATTTAGTGCATTTTCAGGATTCCATGGCTGATGCCAGGGCCGCAGACGTCAAGCATTGCCATGGAATGGGTGGTTCTCCATGGAATCGTGGGAGATCATGGGCTGCTTCCAGTTGGGGGGGGGGGAGGGGGCAGAAGCTGACTGAGCATGTGTACACAGGCATGCACTTCCCTACCATCCCCCCCACCACCCCACCCCAGTGCTTAGTAGGGATAGTGAATCGGGTGCTCGATTGTTTGCGCTTTCGGGTTCGTGTGGCCGCAGGAAAATCTCGTTTTCCCGCGGATCGGCAATTTTTTTTTTTTTAGTGAAAAATCTTTTTTCAGCTTAGTGCGCGCTAGTGGAAGTTAGCGCGCACTAACAAAAAATAACAAAAAGTAACAAAAAATAACAAAAATAAACTTTTTTTTTATTAGTGCGCGCTAACAGGAGTTAGCGCGCACTAACCCGAAAAACGATTTTCACGAAAATTTGGGAGAAAAAAATGTTCATTTCGCTTTTTAACCGTTATATAACGAATTGAGAAATATCATACGATATTTCAATTCATTATAAAAACAATTCACATCCCTAGTGCTTAGCTGGCAGTAGGAAGGGTGGGAGAGTAGTAATGCCACAGACCACACCCTCAATCTCTGCTGCCCGGAATTGATAAGCACTTTGAATTGAAGCCACTACAGTTTCCCTCATGGATCAAAGTCACCAAAGGAGGAGGAATGGCCTGAGGTACCTCCTCCTGCTCAACTAGATTGCCGCTATAAGATCAACAAAGTGATGGGTGGAAGAAAGTAGGCTTACAATCAGCAGGGTAGGGGTAAAGTGGGAGGGGTAGGGACGTGGGTAAGAATGGATACATTGGAGGGGGGAGATCAGTGCGGGGAGGGAGGTTGAATGGGAGGTGAGAGGAGAATGGTTGGAAAAATAAGAAAGGAGACAGTTGCAGGGAGGGGTGGGGAGATGAGTGTGGAACGGGTGAGCAGATGTGGGATAGAGACACATGAGATTGCAGGTATGTGTGTGTGGAGGGGGTAGGCAGAAAGGAGAGTGTGCGGCTGTGAGACTGGGGGAGGAGGGCAGAAGAGAGGCTCTTAGTGCTAATGGGTATGGGGAGGAGAGATCTGCATTGGGCAAGTGTGGATGTTTGTGAGAGAGGGGATCTGTAAGATGGAGAGAAGGAAGGCAGAGCTGGAGAAAGGTGGAGCATCATGGAAAGAAAAGCAAGCAAAAGAGTCAGGAGCAGCCGGAAGAATGTGGAAAAGAAAGCAAAAGATAAAAATGATTTACTTTCTGCTTAAATGTCTGATTATGTTTCATAACTTCTAACTCAAGGAAGTTACCCAGACAGTCTAAAAAACGCTTCTCTCAAGCCCCTCCTCAAGAAACATAATTTAGACCCCAATGTTCTGGCGAATTTCAGACCCATTTCTAATCTCCCATTCGTTGCCAAACTTACGGAGAAACTGGTAAACACCCAGCTTTCTGAATATCTAGAGGACCATAATATCCTATTCCCTTCGCAATATGGTTTCCGCAAAGCACGCAACACGGAAACCCTCCTCATCTCACTTACAGATCATATCCTAATGGGGTTAGACAAAGGACATTCCTTTCTATTAGTCCTGTTGGACATCTCGGCGGCATTTGATACAGTCAACCACTCCATCCTTCTAGATCACCTAGCAGATATCGGCATCTCTGGATCAGCCCAAAAATGGTTCAAGTCCTTCCTCAGCAATAGAACTTTTAAGGTCAAAATCAACAACAAAGAGTCTCCCCTAACAAATTCAACCGTAGGTGTACCACAAGGATCCTCCTTATCTCCAACCCTCTTCAACATTTATCTTCTCCCCCTCTGCCAACTGTTATCGGATCTCAACTTAATTCATTATCTGTATGCAGACGACGTGCAGATTCTAATCCCTATAACAGAATCTATCTCAAAAGCTCTTACCCATTGGAATAACTGCCTTCTTTCCATCACCAATCTACTTAACAGCTTAACCTGGTCCTCAATGCCTCAAAGACAGAGCTACTCCTCATCTCCTCAAATGAAAACAATTTTCCGCCACCATCACCTCACAATTCTCACATTACCTGTAAGCATGTTAGAGACCTTGGGGCAATACTAGACAATCGACTAAACTTAAAGAAAATGGTCAACACAACCCTCCAAGGATTGCTTCTACAGACTACAGGTTCTAAAACGTCTTAAACCATTACTATTTTTCCAGGACTTCAGGACAGTCCTACAAGTGCTACTATTCGCCAAAATAGACTACTGCAGTGCACTCTTCCTAGGCCTCCCCAAATCTACCACCAAACCACTGCAGATGTTACAAAATGCGGCAGCGAGACTGCTGACCAGCACCAGCCGCGGTGAACACATCTCACCCATCCTCAGTAACCTACATTGGTTACCAGTAAATTTTAGAATCCTATACAAATCAATCACCCTAATTCACAAAACCATCCATCATCAACTTCAACTCGACTTGGAAATCCCATTCAAACTCCACTCCTCTAACAGACCAACTAGAGAGGTTCTCAAAGGCTCTCTACAATTTCCTCCGACTAAGGCCACACGTCTCTCCACGACCAAAGACAGAGCTTTTTCGATAGCAGGCCCATCTATTTGGAATAACATCCCTGCAAACCTCAGATTGGAACCCTGCCTCTTAACTTTCAGAAAAAGACTCAAGACGTGGCTCTTCCACCAAGCCTTCTCCGATCCTCCAGACAATCACTAATGGCTTCCACTCTCATCCGGCCTTGGCATTTATTTCATGAACTATGGACTCTGGTACCTCCAGGTTAAAGCACTTTCAAGCTTTAACCCGTTCTCTCTATCGTATCTTTCATAATTAATACTTGCCTTTATCTTCCTTCCAGCTTGTTTTTAAGCTTCCAAGTTCTTGACTCCCGTTGATTGTAACTTTGACTTATTCCTATCTATGGTTATTTGTTGTTTACCTGAATTGTTCCTTCAGTTTATACCCTCTGTTAAATGTAAACCGATCCGATATGGTTATTTACTATGAAGGTCGGTATAAAAAACTGTTAAATAAAATAAATATATATATATATATATATATATATATATATATATATATATATATATAAGTTTTGGTTTTAATTCCAAATTAATATCTGACAGTGATGGTGACCTACTCATTACCTCTATGTCTTCTAATTTTGGCGGGTGGCAGCCACTGTAACCCGCTTCTCTCCACTGCACCTCCACCCCTGTCTCCCTGAAACCCATATTCCAA